>NW_022589715.1:12201054-12365089 GCF_004348235.1 Phoca vitulina | reverse complement strand
TTTTTTTAAGATTTTATTTATTTATTTGACAGAGAGAGACACAGTGAGAGAGGGAACACAAGCAGGGAGAGTGGGAGAGGGAGAAGCAGGCCTCCCACTGAGCAAGAAGCCTGATGCAAGACTCGATCCCAGGACTCTGGGATCATGACCTGAGCCAAAGGCAGACGCTTAACCTACTGAGCCACCCAGGTGCCCCTCTAGATGTTTTTTTGATGGTGATGATGGTGATGTTATGATAACCTTGACCCTATGGCTGCTCCCTAACTCTAGATCTTCTTGGGTTGACCCCACCCGGTCAGGGCTGAGACTGGAGAAGCTGGACCGACTTAATTTTCCAACCAGGGCTTCCAAGTCCTGTGTCAGAGTCACCCAGACAGCTTGTTAAAATGCAGATTCCTTGGCTCTGCCCACATGGAGGCTGAATCCCTAGGGTGGGGTGCCTGTGGGCCGTATGCTTTTTAATCTCTTCTCCCAGTGATCTTGACATTTGAGTTTGGGAGCATAATTACCTATCCAGAACTTTAAAAATGAGGAAGAATGCTGCTTTGTAGGTACACATAAATGATAAACCAACAATTTACAAGCCGGAGAGATGAGCGAGAGGTATCTGAATCAATCATTAAGTCTTGTTGAAATAATAATAGGACTCCTACCCTTGTCTCATCTGGAGATGACAGGAAGAGCTCGGACCAGCAGAAACGTGCCCGTAGCATCCCTCAGGAGAGGAGAGGCAGTGGGAGACAGTTGAGGGCCATGCTAAGGAGCAAAGAATATACCAGTTGTGGAAAAATCAAGGAGCACTTCATATGAACACGTTAACATATATTTTGGGGGAAAAAGGTGGTTTGAGGGGGAAGGGAAATCTTGGGAGTGTTGGGAGATGAAAATGGAGTGAACTTGAATTCAGAGAGCACACGTCATTGTGGGGTGCTAGTTAGATCTGCCCTTCTAAGGCAGAGCCTCCCACGAACAGAGTTCTCTGGTTTCCATGGTCAGAGAGACCTGGGCTCCTGTCTCAGCTTTACTGTGTATTAAGCTTAGGGAATAGTGCCACCAGCTAAAAACTACTTGAATCTCTGAAATCTTGATTTTTCTCATGTATGAAATATGGACGGTAGTACCTAAATTGTTTGAAGGATTAAGTGTGACAATGTGTGTAAAGCACTAAGCATTCCGTAAATGATAGTTTTTATTTTCTGAATGCCTATCTTTTATTTTCTGAATGGATAAACCTGGGAATGAAGTGCGCTGCCTTTGATCATGGATGACTCACGGATCAGAAACACAAAGTAAAGATAAAAGGACACTTTCCTGCTTAAAAAAAAAAATTAAAATATGAGCTTTCCCCCTGTAGAGCATTGTTTGGACCAATCTTATTGCGTGAGAGCATTTGGCAAAGTGGTTGTAAATGAAACATTAGACATTTTGGTATATAACATATGAAACTTCTTAATTTGGCAAAAAATTAATGAAGTGCCAGTGATGGGCCAGACCCTGGACCAGGTACAAGAGAAAAGGAGAAAAGAAAGGGTTTCTGCCCTAAAGGTGCCTCCAGCTATGGAAAAACAAAAAAGGGAAGTAGTTGGGCTGGAAAATGACTTCTGTGGGAGTTGTCACAATCTCATCCTTTAAGATACTAGTAATTTTCTTATCAATTTCTAAGAGCTTCATCCATTATGGAGAGATTGAGCCCTTTTTCTCTAGTATGAGGTACAATACTCCCCCCCATATTCTCTCTTGACTTTGTTTCAATGTTTGTTTGTTTTTTTATCATGTGGGTATCATTTTCATACCAATACGTATTAGTATCTTTTTTAAGAGCTTCTAGATTTTGTGTCATAGCTGTCATATAATCCCATTCTGAGATTATAAAATAATTGTTTTCTTCTAGTACTTTTCTAGTTTCTTCTAGTATTTTTACAATTCCATTTTTTTATATTCAAAACTTTGATCAAGTGTCATTATTTGGCTAAGAGATGAGGGGCTGACTTGATTTTTTCCAGAAGGCCACCTGGATGTCCCAACATCATTTATTGAATTTTAATTAATTTATATGGGTTTGTAGATAATATAAAACAATTTGATGTTGAGTTCTGAGATGAATCATTGATATTCAATAATAATGACCCTGACTCCCCGCTGAGCGGGGAGTCTGCTTCTCTCTCCTTCTGCCCCACGCCCCCACCCCCGCTTGTGTGCGCACATGCTCTCTCTCAAATAAATAAATAAAATCTTTTAAAAAATTAAAAATAGGGCGCCTGGGTGGCTCAGTCGTTAAGCGTCTGCCTTCGGCTCAGGTCATGATTCCAGGGTCCTGGGATTGAGCCCTGCATCGGGCTCCCTGCTCCGCGGGAAGCCTGCTTCTCCCTCTCCCACTTCCCCTGCTTGTGTTACCTCTCTCCCTGTCAAATAAATAAATAAAATCTTTAAAAAATAAAAAGTTAAAAAAATTAAAAATTAAAAATAAAATAAAATAATAAAATAATTTTAAAAATATGACCCTGAGTCTTTAACAAAAGATTAAATTATGTTGTGTAGGCTCTGTTAAGAGGCAAGGGGAATGAATGATTTATATGGAATAATTTTAAGCACTCATGTTAACATTTTTGTGTTGTTGTTGCTTAAAGGCAATAATTTCAAAAGTTTGCATCTTATCTCCCACTAGCCAAGATAAATTAGTTGGTAACTAAAATTAAAATAAATATGGAAACCTCAGAGAAAGCCTGTCTGGAGTGAGAAGCCAGTGGGCTGGCTAGATGTCGTGCCCGTCCACGATCTGCTGGCTAGTTATTCTGGTGCAGTTATCCTACATCAGAAACCCTGAGTATGTAAAGCATCATTTTTTTGGAATTCAATGATTAGTTCTGAAACTCTGGTTCAGAAGAAGCCTCATGCTAGTTAACAGTCTCATCAGCATGTGAGAGATTCTTTCCTCATACCCTTATTCAAGATTCAGTATAACCAAAGTTTACGAACATCATTGATAAAAAATATCTCCTTTATTGTTTTCACATTCACTTCTTTAATTAGGAGTAAATCTGTCTCTCTTTTCACATGTGTGTTCTTTTTTTTGTGGACAATGCACTTTGCAAATTTTGTTGGATTGTTTGACTTTTTCTTATCTATTAGAATCCTTGCATTAATCCCGTGGTAGACAGATCACAGCCTCTCCAAACCGGTTTTCTCATCTGGAGATTGAGAGCAGTATTGCTAATGTGAACGATAATTACTCTACTGAGCACCTGTGTCAGGGACTTTGCCAAGCATCAGCTCATGTCAGGGCCCCTAGTCCATATAAGTCCCCTTTGCGACAGTTAGACAAAGGCAGCCCTTCCCTGTGGTGGCTCAGCCCGGACGACTGTTCAGAGCAATGCTGTCTCATCTAATTTTCATAGATAATCCTAGGAAGAAGGTACTCTAATCCTTATTTTAGGTCACTTCCCCAAAGCCGCACAACGAGTCAGCGGGGAATTCGGAGCCCGTGATTAATCCCTGTGCTATAGCGCCTACGTCCCAGGTTTGTAGTCAGTATTGATCAGGACAGCCTCAGAAAGCAGTCAGCACAGTACCCGACAAGTGGTAAATAGCGACTAAAATATATGTGATGTTAGCCTTTGGTCTGTCATGTGTTGCAGGTACTGTTTTCCAATTTTGTCATTCGGCGTTGAATTTGGCTTGTGGTGTTTGCTAACCAACAAAATTTTTATATGATCAGATTTATCTGTTCAAGTATGACTTTGGTCATGCCTTTGTTTTTTTGGCCTTATAAAGACAAAATAATTGGGTAAGAGAGCCACTCGCGTGTTCGTAAGGGGACAGGCTAACTTAGAGCCCCCAGTACAAGATGGCATTTGCCTTCTCAGCCATGGACCAGTCCTGATGTGGGACGTGGCTCTGCAGCCTGGGTTTCCCAGGCTTCCCAGCGACCTGGGTGCTGCTTTCGCTGTTAGAGCAGAACTTGGGAAGGGGGGAGGGAGAGGCACTGGAAAACAAGCGGCCTTCATTTCCACTTCAAATCCCATTGGAACTTAGTCAGGTGGACACACCTGGCATGGAAGGAAGCTGGAAAATGTAGTCTCGAGCTGGGTGGCCTGAGCCCTGCTGAAACGAGGGGTGCGGTGGGCAAGGGCATGGCTTTTGTACTAAAAGCCAGGAGACAGTGCCGGGGTATGAGTGGCTGTCCGTAGCCTACCTCCCCAAACCCTATGGCCTCATATGGGAAATTCCTCCCTTCCAGAACTTACTTCTGGATAACTTTTGCTCAGCAAAGAATTTCAGTTCTTATAGATGCAGGGTTTTTTTTTTTTTTTCGTTTCTTTTCAAGCTCTTTTTGTTGGGGATAATTATAAGAAGTAACTCCGAGTTAAGAAAAGAAAAGAGAAATAATACTCCTTGCCTCCTGAGGGTCTTGGCAAATTCTCCTTCCTGGGTCTGGACCACTTTCCAGTCTTTCAGCCAGTTAATTGCTACCTGCTCTTCAGATGCCAGCTCACAGCCCCATCCTCCAAAAAGGAGCCCTAGCTCCTTCCCTTCTCCCCCCCACCAAATAGATGAGGGTTTCTTTATAATCGGCTGCTATTATTTTGTATTCATAGCACTTTCGCAGTTGGTAAGTAGGATGCGTTAGCGTGACCGTTTGGTTGACATGGCCCCGGTGGCCCGGGACTGTGGCCTTGCAGGAGGCAGGGGGTCACCTCCAGGCACAGAGCCTAGCACTAGGCACAGAGTAGATGCTCAATAAATGTTTGCTGGAGGAATGACCGGATGTTGAGAGCAAGGCAGATGAGCTCTGGAAGGAAGGAAGGAAGGAGACTGAGACAGTGGTAGCTGATACCTTAGCCCGTCAGGGGTGGCCTGTCAGAACCGAAGAGCTGAACCCGGGGAAGGGGCAGGCGGAGCGAGGACCGGCCTGACAGACACGTCCTGGAAGCTGTCTATAGGGAGGACTGAGAAGATGAAAGCCTTTACAGGGCAGAGGGGTGGGAGGCTAGAAATACCTGCTCAACTCTGGTGCCGAGGTTTTGGCCTCTGACCCTTTAGAAGAGGCACCCACACTTATGAGCCGATCGTTGAATTAATGAAATGTTACGTGTTGGAATTTTCCTGCCTTTTCTGTGAAATAAAATTACGTGTTCCGCAACTTCATTCGCTTTTCTGGAGTGAAGCTCAATCCTCTGTCAGACACTTATTTAGACAATTTGCATTTCAATCTGAAAGCGATACTGACAGTTAAGGAAAATCTGTACCAGGAGTGGGGGTAAAACAAAAGTAATGGGGATTTCATCCTCTCCTCTTGTCGGTGCACTTTTGGACATTAAGACAGACATTTGACAAGTGTCCTAATCAGTAAGGTATACAGCATACTGACCATCAGACTAAACTGCAGAGCTCCTGTTTCATCTTGGACAGGTGTGGACTACCTTACCTATATTGCCTCTGCCTTCGTCTACCTCTCTTTTTTTTGTCACCTAGGTTGCTCAGAGTTTCTGCCTCTTTTGTAGGAATGATAAGCCAACAATAAGGAAAGATAACGAAAAAAACCACTTTGGAAAGCATACGGAAAAGGCAGTTGACATTGAGTCACTTCTAGGATGGGGTCTCAGGGAGGTAGTGCAAATGCACCTTCGGTCAGCTTTTGTTTTTTTTAATTCTTCATTTGGCTTCGTGTCCCCGTGCACATGGAAATGACAGCTGCCAAGAAAGGTATAGAGTTGGAGAAGATCCGGGGAGATACTCTGGGAGTTTCTTGGTCTTCTCTTGCTGGTCTCCCTGTCATCTGTCACTATCACGAAGGAGGGTGAGTAGCCATGGCAACCGCTGGTGGACACGCCCAGCATCTTCCCGTCTTGAGCTGCATCTCCCTATTCCTGACCAATGAAGAATTTTTGCACTTGATTCCATTTGGAACATGAAAGCACTCCACAATCTTCCTGCTTGCTACTTAGGCTTTCTCCTGTCAGATGATTTCAGCTTCAAGGAGGTGAAGGAACAGAAAAGCCAGAACGGCTGGATCAGCAGTTCTCCAACGCTCAGTCCGTTCCAGCGCATAATCAAGGCGCCATTCATTGGCTCCTGCAGAAATTATTAGAAGACGAAGATGTGATTCTAACTTTCCCATAGGAACACATCTGCTAGGTTGTATTGCCTGGAATCAGTTCATTTTTACTGTTGACATTATCTGCGGGGAGTACTTGGAGGAAAGCCACTTGAATTTAAGACTGGTAACATCAGCCTGATTCATCCGAGGACGCTTTTGTACCCACTGTGGAGCGTGAGTTGTGAGTGTCTCACAACATTTGAATTGCAGCTGCTTCAAAATAGGCAGTGTCCCTCCTCCCAAGCCTGTGAAAATGCATCTCGGTGTCACTCTGTTTTCAAGTCTCATGTGGCAAGAGAGTTAGATCTGAAGAAGAGAGAAGTGATTTCAGGTTTAAAGAAAGTGATGGGGCAGAGCAGGAGGACGAGGGCTAGAAGCACCAGCCTCCGATGACTGACACACGAAAGCTGTCTTTCCACGGGCAGCTTTATGCATTTCCAGAAGAAACTCACATCAGAGGCTTGGCTGGATCCATGCCTCTAGACTTGAAGGAAGGGGAGATGAAGTCCCCACTACGCTCTTCACAAAGCGCAGAAGAACCTGGCGGGAGCCCAACACCTTTGTCAGGTGCGCTTTCTCTATTGTTCCCCAAATGGCGAGGGATTAAGATGAGGGGGTTGGAGTGGCAATTTTTTTATGACTCTTCCTAAGCCAGAAGAGACACTTTTCTTAGAGAGCTGTGGGAAGGAATGCAGACTGCTGAGTGCTTTGGGGAGCTTGTTTCCAAACACCTGCAGTGTGTGTGTAATCCATACTTTAAGACAGCTGACTGCTGCTTCCTCAGAGCCACCTCCCGGCCCCTCCCTTCCCTTCACGCTGCTCTGCCTCCAGCCTCCAAAGCCTTGCTCTTTGAATTTTAGGAATAAAAGGAGCCCCAGGCTCACCACTGTTACAAGAGGGATGCAGTCTCCTTTATGTATGCGAACGGGGAAGCTCTGCCGCCCTCCATCCCAACCACCAAGGTTCCAGGCAAGAGGAAGAGTCGGATTTTCAAAATGATGTGTGCCTAGCCTCTCAGAACTAGAGGTCTGCAGTTCATGCAGATGTTTATGTAAATGTTTATGCAAATGTGGGCCTCAGGCTTCTGGCAAGTTAGGAGAACTCTGGTCTTGGTATGATTATTTATCATCACCTTTGAGCCCTCAGAGAAAGGGACAATAGAAATACGGAAAACAGAAGCTGGCTTCTCCAACTGCAGCTGGCCACGCTGTATAGGTCGATTCACTCCCTCAAAGCCCCGAGAGCCAGAATAGAGACTACCATGTTCCACAAGCATCATTTTAAATTTTTAAATTTGGGGAATTTCCCCCTCTCCACTTGGGGTCGGTGGGCTAGGCATTCAAATGAATCTCCTGAACAGCTGACTTCTCTCTAAGCCCTAAGAAATCATAGCTGCCAACAGGGATGCTCCGAGATTGAAAGCTGCCTAAAAATGCCTTAAACTTCTCAGAAACAGAACTGGTTCTGTAAGTAGCATGTAAAGGATTAGAATCAGCCCTGCTCCAGAGAGAAGGAAAAGAAGCAAGACGACCCCCGACTGGTCAGCTCTATTCTGTCCACCGTGTGCAAAAAAGCCTTGTGTTATGCGGCAAAGGCAGCTTTGGAGTTCCAACGTGTGCGGTGCCCCAGGCAGCAGGCACGGGCGATCACCCGGTGGGTCCCCTTCCTTCCATGATTATCACGTTACCAGGGCCAGGGCCGAGGCTGCTGTGTCCCGTTGCTCCGACACGAGCCTCGCACGCTGACCGCTTGCTGAGTAAAGGCTGGCTGGCGTGCCTTGGGATCAATCGGGGAGAGGGTCCGATGACGCCGTACCTCCGCAAGTGTGTTCATTTAGCTTCCTAAAAATCTGCTTCTGGGAAAGGTAAGGTGTGTTTATTTCTAATCTCGAGCTTATCCTTGAAGGAGTCTGTAATTGATGATGGCACTGAAGGTTGCAGTTTGCTTCTATTGAGCTGTTTTCACCTACAAAATAAGCATCGTGGCTTTATTGGATGATGGCCCCTGCTGTGGCAGATCGTGGGCTTTCTGTAGGAAATAGGCATGTTCAGATGTGTGGGGAAATTGCATATTCTCAACCATTTCTACCCTCTTGATCCTCCCCTATAAATCCTGTGTCTTTTTGCTGTAAGATTTTATGTGAAATGGGGAAAATTGAAACCATTTTTCTGCCCGATCATTCCAGGTTTGCATTTTAAAACAGGTTTCTAAATACATATTTTCAATAAAATAAATCAGCTGTACTCAGTTAACTCACCACTTTGTAATATATTCCACTGCATAAATGAGATTAATCCTAGGTAGTAAATTTTAAAATACACAAGAAAAGGGCATCTGGGTGGCTCAGGCTCAGTTGGTTAAGCGTCCGACTCTTGATTTCGGCTCAGGTCACGATCTCAGGGTCTTGAAATTGAGCCCTGTGTTAGGCTCTGCGCTCAGCTTGGAGTCTGCTTGAGATTCTCTCTCTCCCTCGGTCCCTCCCCGCTCTGCACGCACGCACTTTCTCTCCCTGTCCCTCAGATAAATAAATAAAATCTTAAAAAAAATAAAATAAAATGCATAGGAAGAAACAATTGAAGTCTAAATACTGCAGGGCTTTGCCATGGTTTATGTTTGGAGCCCTGAGATGCTAAGAACTGGATGCAGTAGGGTTACAGAATTCAAATCTAATTATTAATTGAATTGGAAAAACAACTACTTGGAAAGAGAAAAAGTCATTGCTAGAAAAAATAACATGCAATCCAGTGTTTCTGTCTTACCAAGCAGATGTACTGAGGGTGTAGGTGACCCTTGAACAACATGGGTTTCAACTGTGCAGGTCCACTTACGTGAGGATTTTCCCAGTAAATATATGTATTCTTTTTTTTTTTAATTTTTTTTTTAAAGATTTTATTTATTTATTTAATTGACACACACACACACACACACAGACAGCGAGAGAAGGAACACAGCAGGGGAAGTGGGAGAGGGAGAAGCAGGCTTCCCGCTGAGCAGGGAGCCCGATGTGGGGCTCGATCCCAGGACCCTGGCATCCTGACCTGAGCCAAAGGCAGTCGCTTAACCAACTGAGCCACCCAGGCGCCCCAAATATATGTATTCTTTCTTATGATTTCCGTAATAACATTTTCTTCTCTGTAGCTTACTTTATTGTAAGAATACAGTATATAATACATATAACATACAAAATATGTGTTGATTGACTGTGTATGTTACTGGTAAGGCTAATCAACAGTAGGCTATTAGTACTTAACAGTAGGCTATTAGTAGTTATGTTTTGGGGGAGTCAAAAGTTATTCATGGATTTTGACTGCTCAGGGGGGTCGGCACCCCACATTATTCAAGGGTCAACTGTATATCTCCCTTTTTAAAAAAAGATTTTATTTATTCATTTGACAGAGAGAGAGAGAAAGAGAGTGAGCACAAGCAGGGGGAGCGGCAGGCAGAAGGAGAGGCAGACGCCCCGCTGAGCAGGGAGCTCGATGCCGGACTCCATCCCAGGACCCTGGGATCATGACCTGAGCTGAAGGCAGACGCTTAACCGACTGAGCCACCCAGGCGCCCCTCAACTGTATATTTTAACTGATCCAGTATCTCCAGACTACAGAAAAATTCAGGGAGGAGTTATCATAGATAATCACCAATTCATTATTTATGCAAAGCCTAAGCAAGAGCTCTAACACGGTCCTGCTGCCTCTACCTGGGCGGCTCTAACAACACAGAGGAGGAGGGAGAGAGAGGGAAGCAAGCCGGCTTGCTCTGTACGGGGAACAGCATTTCCCCAGAGATGTCTGAAGAAACAACCAACTTAGTGAAGCACCATCTCTAAATCACAAAAGGAAAAAAAAAAAGCAAACAAGTAAATTAATAGTGTTAGACTGGCTAAGGTATGATGTTCTCCAAGAGTCCACCTCTGCAGAAAAATGCAAAAGAAAACTCAAAAGGAATGCAGAAACAGTTGTGGGGTCAGTCATCCTTCGGTAGAAATGTTCATCTCTTAAAAATGAGATGGGTTGGGGCGCCTGGGTGGCTCAGTCGGTTAAGCGTCCGACTCTTGATCTCAGCTCAGGTCTTGATCTCGGGGTCATGAGTTTGAGCCCTGTGTTGGGTGTGGAGCCTACTTAAAAAAATGCCAGTGGGGAAAAAAATGAGGGTGAGAAATCTCTTATAGGGAACATAGGAATACTTTCTCTCTGAGTATGACATGTGGCCAATATTTGAGTTTAGTATTTTTATGGGCTGTTAGTAGACTGGGAGCAGACTTGGGCTTGATGTAGGGTATGTCTTTTATTATGAAAATGCTTTAATATATTACACTTTGTGTTAATAAAAACAATAATGAAAAAAAGTAAATAAAGCTCACAGTCCTAAAGGCAAATTCGAAACATGGAAAAATGTAACTGGCAATTCTGGACTAATCACATCTCAAGAGCGAGCAATGGAGAATACTAAAACATAGTTTATTTGCTTCTTTTTTCTTCCTGTGGGAGTTTGTGTCAAAGGGTGTCGTGGATTCCCTTGAAATGACAGTAATATCTGCATATCAGTGGTCAAAGCCACCTCCATGCAGTACAAGCTAAAACATGGCCCGATTCGGCTCCCTGCTCTGTGGGGAGCCTGCTTCTCCTTCTCGCTCACTTGTGCTCTCTCGCTCTCTCTCTGTATCTCTCTAATAAATAAATAAAATCTTTAAAAAAAAAAAAAAAAAAAAAACATGGCCCGATTCTATTGGAGTAGTGCAGGCGGCTCCGGCTTCATGAAGTGGGAGTAGTTTAATTAATTTCCAAAAAGCACAGATGCAGAATCTCTGTACAGATGGTTACGGGGACTCAGGGGATGAAACCCACCCTCTGTTATCACAAAGCTCTGTTTGGGAGGGGCGCCTGGGTGGCTCAGTCCTTAAGCGTCAGACTTCGGCTCAGGTCACGATCCCAGGGTCCTGGGATCGGGCCCCACATCGGGCTCCCTGCTCGGCGGGAAGCCTGCTTCTCCCTCTCCCACTGCCCCTGCTTGTGTTCACTCTCTCGCTGTGTCTCTCTCTGTCAAATAAATAAATAAAATCTTGGGGAAAAAAAAGAACAAAAAACACAAAGCTCTGTTTGGGAAAGCTTGAGTCCACTGGTTAGCATCATCATAATACCAACAACAGTATCCACTGCTGTCCCTGTTGCTGCTGCAAATATTTATATGGGTTTTTGCAGAAGAGGAAAATTTTGCTACCCCATTTGCACTTCCAGACAAATGTTGATGATTGATGACCATTTTAATCTGAAAATACACACACACACACACACACACCAGTTTAACAGAAAGGTTAGAAAATGAAGTGGAAAGAATTTCCCAGAAACTAGAACAAAAATACAAAATGAAAAATAGGAGAGGATAAGAAAATTAGAGTAGTAAGAAGGTCTAATGTCCAATAGTATGAATTCCAAAAATTGTCAAGAAAATGGAAGAAAGGTGTAAAGAAATAATACAAGAAAATGTCCCAGTTTTGAAGCCTCGGGGATCTAAATGACAAGGATCCCTTGAGCGGCCAGGACATTGGACAATAAATGGCCCACCAGGGCATACCATCACAGAATTTTAGCATTAAGAATAGAAAGAATATTCCGAAAGATGATAGAGTAAAAGTTGGAAGTCACACACAAAGGATTGCATCAGACTGCAGTAGTAACTGGTCAATAGGGGGAGATCCGTAGAAGTGTCTTCAGAATTCAGAGGGATAACCAAAAAAGGAGAAAGAAGCCAAGGACCCATTCACTGATGAATGGATAAATCAGTGGTATAGCGATACAAGGGAACCTTGTTCGGCAGTAAAAAGAAATGAAAGAGTTACATGCTACAACATGGATGAGCCTTGCAAGCATGATGCCCAGGAGCCAGTTACAATAGACCACATATTGTAGGATTCCATTTATAGGGGAGGGGGGATGAGGAGTGACTGCTAATGGATATGGAGTTTCTTTGGGGGAAATGAAAATGCTTTCCACTGGATTCTCAGGGCTATTCACTGTTCCAATTTGATCATTTGATTATTATACTCATTTGATCTACTCATTTGACCATTATAACTTTGTTGTTCTTCATGCTAAAATCTCTTGAAGAATCATCAGACTAAATGGAAGTGTTTCCTGGGATGGCTACACTTTATTATTAATAACACATCAGTTATCAGTTAATCCCTTATTAGAGTTTAGCTGCCTGGTAGCATGTGAGAACCTCCCTGGCCCAAGCTGGCCAGTCAGGGATGCTCGTACCTATTCACCTGTCCTTCAAAGGCCAATGATGAGTGGTGGGAAGGAGTCTTTTCAAGTGGCTGAGAAATGAGGTGGTAGGGAAGGCACGCAGCTCTCCCTGCAATGGAGGCAACAAAGAGGTCAATGTTTCTTTTATCTGCACTTACAAAGACATTTGATTCATTTATCCACCCATTATTCTGTGGGCCACCAGCTGGATGCAGGTACTGTGCCAGAGGCAGGAATAGCGAGATGAATAAGCTATCAGCTGCCCCCGGGGAGCTCTTGATCTCTTGAGAAAAGCAGGGGGATGCTTGAGACATGGTTCCTTGTATTTTTGTTCCTCCTATTTTTGCCAAACTTGGTCTATTCCAGTAAGAACTGATCACCCTTCCTCAACTCTACCGTTTTGGTGTCATTAAGTGAAAATGAAGGCAACTTCTTGTTTCATAGTAAAATCCATGGCATGGCAGGATTACAGGGCTGTGCTGCCGTGCCCCACGGAATGTCTGGGATGACTCATCCCAGCAGGCTGGTTGAGTCTGCACCAGTCAGCAAGTATTTATCAAGCTGCTTCTACGGGCTACGTTCATGGGACGAGACAGACGAGGTCCCTTCACTTCGGCTGGGGGAAGAGGGAGGTGAACTGGGGCTACTTTGGATAGAATGAGCAAGGGCAGGCCTCTCTCAAGGATGAGAATGAAACAGCCAGGCTATGAGGTGGAGAACGAGTATTTTCAACCACACTGCACCGGAGGCAGGCAGTATCAGTCCTGCTCCACAGGGGCGGGGGCCAGCTCCCAGAGGATGAGGTCGATCTTGGGTCCTGCGGCCTTTCGGCTGGCAAAATAGACTTTCAGCCCCACTCTCTCCCCCGCCAGCCTAGCCATTCTCTGTCTCCCAGCCCCATGTCAGCTGGAGGTGAAACAGCAGAGGAACATGAAGTCAGACTGGAGAGGGAAAGAGACCCAAGTTGAATGTTAAGGGACAAGAAGGAAGTAGAGGTGGCCCCGAGGAACAGGATGGGGCTGTAAGCAGGGGTCTCCTTGCTTCTCTGCTGCTCACTCATCATCTTCCCGAAGCACCGTACCTCTCCAAAGAGTGGAGACGTATTCTTGCCCCAAGAGAAGGCTTGAATAAGACATTTTGCTGATTTGTGAACATTTGAGAAATGTGTGGGAATCTCCTCCACCCAGGCTGGCCAGCCAAGAATGCTTGTATCTCCTTACTCGTCCTTCAAAGGCCAACCTTCTATGACAGGTGGTAGAAACTAGTCTTTTCAGGTGGCCGAGGAGGGAGGAGGGAGGGAAACACACACCTCTCTCTGCACAGGAGGTAACAGATAGGATGGGCTCCCATGTTGTGCCTGCAAACACGAACGCACATCCATAAAAAGCTGGGCTTTCACAAAGCACGAGGCCCTCAGTCTGTCATCAGCCAGGCTGGGAAACTGGGATCCCACCTGAGCCATCCTTCTTCTTCTGGACACTTCACCAACTGGGCCTCTGAGAACCATAAATAAAGATCACTGTGAATGGCTTTTCTGTCTGACCCTTTAACCTGAAATAAAAATAAAGCTTGGAGAATGTAATCCTGACTCAAGTCTCCTTCATGGGCTCCTCCTTCCCTTACCTGTTGACAGGTGCCTGCCAGACCTCACAGTTACCTTTGATTTAGCTGTAATGCCATCTCCACACTTAGCCAAGGTCTGCCCTATAATCCTTTCCAAAGCTTAAGTCAATTTATATGGTAACCTGAGAGCCATTTCTTGCTTCCAGATGACGTCACTGTCTGTTAACACATACTGGAATGATCGCTAAACTCATGCTTAGGGCAACGGAACAGATCGCTCTCGAAGCCCGAGCTGGGTTAAAACAAATGTTTGACGAATTTTCAAAATAAAAAAGAAGCTTCATTCCCACGTGCCTTTTTGTAAACTCCTACGGTATTACAATGCTTCTTTTCAGAGAACTGAGAGTGGTTTTTCTGAATCAAAACGCTGCACCTGAGAAATTGACATGTATTTATGGAGGTAAAGTTGACAAATCTGAACCTGGAGCAGGGAATCACAGACATAATGATCAAAACCTCCAAATGAATTTTAAACCACTTATTTTTTCCATTTGAGCTCTAGAATGAGTTTGCATTAATAGAAGTTAGCCCCAGCATTTGTTTGTTTGAGCACAGTTCTGGGTACAAAAGGGTTTAAGTTTCTTTGTTTCCAATTTATTCTGGGTCCTAGAGTGAAAAGTGTAACAATTTCTTTGTGTTAAATGGTATCTGCTAACCATAGCAAAATTAGGACCATTTTGTCATAGGACAGATGGACTATATTGATTAAGTGGTGGACAGAGATTTGTGTTCGTGTACGTGTGTTTGCATTTTGCTTTGTTTTGAATGTACGAAAATGATTAAAGAGTCTTCGACTTTAAATTTTGTGAATACATCTATATCCAAAATACCAATGTTCTCCTTCCCTCCTGTATTACTTTCCTATTCCTGCTGTAGTAAGTTACTACGAACTTAGTGATTTAAAGCAATACAAATTTATTCTCTTACAGTGCAGGGAGTCAGAAATCTGAAATCAAGGTGTCACCAGGGCTGTGTTTCTTCCAGAGTTTTCAGGGGGAGAATCCGTTTCCTTGCCTCCCCCAGCTTCTAGTGGTCACCTGCTTTCCTAGGCTTGCGGTCCCTTCCCTCCACGTTCCAAACACATCACTCCAACCTCTGCTTCTGTTCTCGCTGCTTTTTCTGACTCTGACCCTCTACCCGTCCCCCTTCCAGGCAACCTTGTGATTCCTTTGGGCCTGCCCAAATAATCCAGGGTAATCTCCCATCTCAAGATCCTTAATTTAATCACACCTGCAAAGCCCCCTTTACCATGTAAAGTAACATATTCCCAAATCCCGGGGATTAGAACACCAGGCATCTTTGAAGGGGCATTATCCAGCCTACCACACCCACTTTCGCAAGTATTTCCAAACCAGGGAGCTGGAAGTCGGGCTTCCAGAAAGATAGCTGAGATGCAGATGAAAAGCTGTTTACACCCCCGGAGCGACACTCCAGGAGAGAGCTTTCCTGTCCGCCCTGGACCCAAAGCCTTCTCGGCAACAGGTCATGGCTGCTCTCTGCGGGGTGGCCAAAAAGGCATTGGACTTGGTGGGGCTTTACACAAGACTCTTTAACCTCTCTGAGCGCAGTTTCTTCATGTATCCAAGGGAAATAACAACATACACTTCTCACGGTCTCAAGGGGTGAATGGGGCTGGTGCTAAAAGTGCGTCAGAAACTATAGGACTTTGTAAGCAGTTACTCCAGCAGGACTCATTTTAAGGTATAAATACTATAACCAAGAGGTCGTTAGAGGAAAAAGAGGCTTGAGATCCGGCGTTTCAAACCTTCATGACAGATATGACAGCTGGGGCTCGTGTGGCTTCATCAGTCACACAGCTGGTCACCCAGGCAGCCCTCAACTTTCTCCTTTTAGTGTTAGCATGGTATATATTTTTGCATACTTTTAATTTATTGTATATTTATATTTAAAGCGGGTTTCTTATAGCCAACATCTATAAATAAAAGTTGCCTTTTATTCAGTCTGGTAGTCTCTGACTTTTAATTGCGATGTGTAGGGGTTTTCCTATATTTACATGTCAGACATTTAAAGTAGCTCTTTTGCCTGAAAGAAGGAATACCAATATACCATATATTGAGCAGAAGGGCTGGCCTTAAGTGGTATAAAAAAAATAAAGGGGCACCTGGGTGGCTCAGTTTTTAAGCGTCTGCCTTTGGCTCAGGTCATGATCCCAGGGTCCTGGGATCAGGCCCCGCAATGTGCTTCCTGTTCCACGGGAAGCCTGTTCTCCCTCTCCCACTCCCCCTGCTTGTGTTCCCTCTCTCGCTGTGTCTCTCTCTGTCAAAAACAAATAAATAAATAAAATCTTTAAAAAATAAATTTAAAAAAATAAATAAACAAAATGTTTTCAAGAGCCATGTTTCATTCTTGGTGTATTTATTTCCTTGCATTTGTTCTTAAACTTAAATCAATGCAAAAACCACCAGGGTTTTTTTTTTTTTTTATGATTTTATTTATTTATTTGAGAGAGAGAGAGAGAGGGAGAAGCAGACTCCCTGCTGAGCAAGGAGCCCAACATGAGGCTCGATCCCAGTACCCTGGGATCATGACCTGAGCTGAAGGCAGTCGCTTAACCAACTGAGCCACCCAGGCGCCCCAACCACCAGGTTTTTAAATTTAGGTTCCTGGGCCCCACTCCCAAAGAGTCTGATTTGGGTCTGGGTCTGGTCCTGGAGCCTGTGCTTCATGACTCAAACTGCCCTGCTCTCTCTCTGCCATCGCCACGGTAACACCACCAAAGCAGGCATTGGACTCAGATCACAGCTGGAGGAATACTGTATGGAATTCAGCCAGACTCACTGGATGTACCATTCTTCTTTTTTGGGGGGGGGATTATCAAAAATAGTGAACGATTGATTATGTTGGGGTTTGCCTTCCCATTCCCAGCTGTGGGAAAGCATGAGCCAATTTCCTTTTAACTCAAGCCAATTTCCATTGACATAAGTTGAGCCCTTTAGGGAGGCAAATTAATTCCTCAGGGCTAGATCTCCATCCTTTAGCAGAACCTGTGTTACCCAGAAATGAAAGAGAAGAAGGCAGCTACTCAAATGAAATCTGAGTTATATGAAGACAAAAGGTTTTGATGATTTATTTAATTGCAACAATAAGAGCATATATATATCATGGAAGAGTCTCCTGCATTTGCCAGTCATCTATTTTGAAATCTTCTGTTGTTGTTGTTGTTGCTGCTGCTGGTGGTGGTGTTGGTGTTAGAGATTTTTTTGCTCCTGCTGATTTTCCCCTCTGGAGTGTTCCTTCCCACCTCTCCCCTATCATGGCTCACCTGAATCTTGCCCATTCTTCAGGTCCAGACCAAATAAGTCCTTTCCTACAATTCTGCCTCTTAGACTTACTATCAAGCTAGAGCTGATTATGCAGATTGGTCCTTTGGTAAACTGATTTCCAGCCTCTTGGTCTGCTGGGCCCATGACATTACAACAAATCCACTTTGGAAACAAGATGTCAAATGAGGTCCATAAATTAGGGAAAGAAAGCATTGGTTCCCTGGATGCTGGGATGGATCAGAGCAGGTGCGGAGAAGGAGCAACAGGTATGAGGGGAGAGTACCACCGAATGCAGAGCACTAAAGAGTAGAATTTTTTTCCCTGTGCTAGTAAACATGTATGTAAAGAAATTCAATATGCTTTTATCTAACATTCTAGCAGCAAAGAGTCATTTAGCCTCTCCCGTACCAGAAGGTCTCTAACCTAGTCTCCGCCGATTTGGCAGAGGAGTCAGGCACGTGAGCGGACCTTGCTGTGAAAATCTGGGGCACCCAGAGGAGGCTTCTAGGGAAGGTGGCATAGGAGCTGGGTGCCCTCTAAAGGAAGAAGGGGCATTTTGGACGGGGATTTTTGTGGGGATGGATGGAAGCGGCAGAGGAGGTTGCAAAGGTGGGAGGTTGGGTTGGGACCAGACCAAGAAGGTCCTTAGATGTCAGAAGTCTGAGAGTCATAAGAAGCCAGGATCTTTCAGGTTGACAGTGGGACCGCATCAACTCATCCTGGGCCTTAGGGAACGGTCCAGAGACACAGACGCAATCTCTGGTATTGTATAGCAATTACATTTGCAGTTGATTTCTGTTGCTGTTGTTTTAATGCTCGTCGAGGTTCCTAGGCCATCTCGCCAATGATGGGCAGTGATCCATGCACAAACGGAGCAGCGCAAGAAGATGGATCACCCAGAGAAGGGGCTCTGTTTATCCACAAACACCTTGACAACTCGCCGTGATGGAAAAGGAGACACAGGCAAAATGCCAGGTAGACTAGGCAACAGTCAAATTGGCAAATGCTTCCCTTACCTCTCTCAACTTTGTTCTTTCCCTGGCTGTGTTTCTGCATTCTACCCAAATGATTCCAGTGCAGAGATGTTTTCCAAGTATTGCTTTCTGCATGTGTTTATGTGCTATCGAATATGATCTAGGCCCCAAGTGCCATCTAAAACGACGCCTGAGTCCTTTTCCATCCTCATGTAACTCCTATGTCTGAGAAATAATATAGTTGCTCAATATTCAATAGTAAAGGACTTCTTGTGGTGGTTGTTTGAATCTATGCCTGATGTTAGGATACTTCTCATGAAAATATAAAATAAGAAAGATTATGGAAGAGAAAACTAGCAGAATCGGTGTGTATTTTAAATATTGCACATTTTAAATATTGCTTGCATGTTTTAAACATTGGTTCAGATGATCAGTGAATTCTGATGATGATGATGATGATGATGATGATTTTAAGTAGACTCCACACCAAACATGGAGCTCAAACTCACGACCCTGTGATCAAGAGTTGCGTGCTCTACCAACTGAGCCAGCCAGGTGCCCCTGAATTATTTCTTTCAAAATAAAGTTGATAAATGAAGTATCATAAACTAACACAAGTACAGTATAGAAAACTTAGGAAATACTCAAATGTTGAAAGAAAAGAAATAATACATAGTTCCACCAATCTGATACATCTGTTGTTAACGTTTTCCTGATTTCCTTTCAGACTTTTTTTTTTTTTTACACACCGTTTTGACATCTTTCTTAAATAAGAAAATAAGCTTCTGTCAAAAGTGTCAGGGGAGCCCCTGGAATTTCTGAGAATTACTTTTTATTTTTTTTATTTTTTAAGATTTTATTTATTCATTTGAGACAGAGAGAGCATGAGCAGGGGGAGAGGTAGAGGGAGAGGGAGAAGCAGACTCCCCGCCGAGCAGGAGCCCAATGCGGGACTCGATCCCAGGACCCTGAGATCATGACCCGAGCCGAAGGCAGACACTTAACCGTCTGAGCCACCCAGGTGCCCTGAGAATTACTTTTTAAATGAGAGAAACACCCTTAGCCTGATGTCACCCAACTTCGGGATAGGCCAATAGAAACATTTTGATATCCGAAGGCTTAAGATAAAAATGAATTTAGGCTGTTATTTCCTTAGCCAACACTGAGTCTGCACGGTGTTAGGAGCAAGGTAAGTTAAAAACTACCAAATTCTCCAGCTGTCTGGGTGTAGAAGACAAGAAGGTATGCTGAGTCAAAGCTCATGAGGGCTGGAATTCAGAAGTGTTAATTAGTTAAA
Source organism: Phoca vitulina (assembly GCF_004348235.1). Taxonomy (NCBI): domain Eukaryota; kingdom Metazoa; phylum Chordata; class Mammalia; order Carnivora; family Phocidae; genus Phoca; species Phoca vitulina. Next base: position 12,345,569 of record NW_022589715.1, on the reverse strand, counting down.
GCCGCTAGTTGACAGAGGATTTGAGTGAGAACAGGGACAATGACCAAATCTGGAAGACAAATGAATATTTTCAACTTAAAAAAAAAAAAAAACAACCGAGTATGTGGTTAATGCTCAAAGATCTAACAGGATTACATGCTGTAAGGACAGGACCAAATTGCCCCTTCAGGTAAACTTCCTTCAGCTTCTGGATAAAGTGAGGGGCAGGAGGATGTCTTAGGGGGGAGCAAACTGCCTTCAGAGGAACTCTGTTGCTTCTCGTGAAGAGGGAACAGTGTGGAGACAACGCAGCCCCATGATAAGTCATCAACTTTACTTCTCCCCCCAGCTACCCTGGACACGAATAATATCGCTCGTATTTATTAATGACAGCTGAAGTCCAGAGAGGTCCAGGAACGCCTGCGAGCCCACAGCCCAGAAAAGGTTGAAGCCGGGATTCAAACAATCCTTTCTACTCTTGAAAAAAAAAAGAAATGCCTCGTCTCTTTGAGTAAAGGGCTTGCACTGTTGGCCGGGCAGGAGAACGTACCAATCACACTATCAAGTTCCCAAAAAAGCCTGTATCTACAAATCAAAGAGCAATATCGCCACGTCTTAGTCAGCTACATCTACAGTGAGTAGCTAATCAGTGTCACCTTCAGATCACAATGGCAAATATTTTATTTCATGATTGCCCAAGATAAGAAAAAGAAACCTTGCGTTCTAGAGAGCCAGTGTCTTTGTCTACAGGCACCTGCTTCTGAAGGATACTAGCGACCCCTCTGCTCATTTCCAGGATGTCTGATGTAGAAGATCAGGATAAAAGTACTTTGGGGCTTAGGCAAATTGGGGGAAAGATTCCTAGCATAGTAGCTCTGGTTCCACAGTGGTTTATCTCCGCCCTGGCTGATCACTTTGAAATTAATGGGGCCTCGGGGCCTTGCAGTTGGGGGGTGCCATAAAGATCCACAAAGAGAGAATTTCAAATTTTACTGCATTGCCAATGAATGGTATGAAGTCATAGGAGGGAAACAACAAAAAAAGATAAGAAGCTTTAAGACGAGAAAAATCATTGGAGATCTTTAGGAGCCTTTCCCTGAGCCTCCCAAGTCAGATAAAAAGCCCTCTTTTGCATAACTGTGCTTATCTGTAGGAACTTCAATTTGTGGTAATATTCTTGGAATAAGGGACAAAGGGGCGGGCCGTAATAGAAGGGTTAAACAAAATGCCGTTCCTTTTAATTAATATTATGATCATTATTTTCAATAGTACGGAGACATTGCATTTAGATTCTGGTACCAAAAAATTGAACCACATTTTAAAAAATTCAGAGAAGCCTCCAAAAAACCCCACAACATGCTTCAGAGCGCACAAATCTCATGATATTTCAGAAAGCACTGACTTCATCTTGAGCCTCTTAAAGTCTTGGGAAGAGCAGCTGACAATTCCAGGGCAGGCTCATTAAGGAACACAGAGGGTAGATTTTCAGGAGAGAGGAAGTGAGACGGGATGTCTGGGGAAAAGCAAACACTTCACACTTCAAGGTGGACTGAAATTTCTCTCTTGCCCTACCCCTCTTCTCCCATGACCCTTAAGGTGCTTGATGCACCTTAGCTGAAGTACAGATCAAAGGGAGTCGGTGACTCTTGACACAAACTGAAACCATCCAGTTGTTTAATTATCTCTTGATGCAAAAGGCCGGGTCTTGCTTTGCTTGTCCATCAAGGTAGGCAGGTGGTTGGTTAGTACTACGGCATTTATTTTCCGGGAGAGGTTTATGTTACCTAACAGTACAAAAGTGGGCCAATAATAGAAAATCGTGGATTTAATTATACATTTTGGAACGATTGAATTAATGACTCATTTTGGAACCAACAAAATATTTTTAAGCATGTGAAATGTAGGCATTACACTTTAAAAAAAAAAGATTTTATTTATTTATTGAACAGAGAGAGAGCACAAGCAGGGGGAGCGGCAAGCAGAGGGAGAGGGAGAAGCAGGCTCCCCGCTGAGCAGAGAGCCTGACATGGGGCTCAATCCCAGGACCCTGGGATCGTGACCTGAGCTAGAGGACCTGAATAGACATTTTTCTAGAGAAGACATGCAGATGGCCAACAGACACATGAAAAAATGCTCAACATCACTCATCATCAGGGAGATGCAAATTAAAACCACAATGAGATATCAGCATGGCTAAAACTAAAAAAGAAAAACAATAAATAACAAGTGTTGGCAAGGATGTGGAGAAAAAGGAACCCTCCTGCACCATTGGTGGGAATGGGAACTGGCGCAGCCACTCTGGAAAACAGTATGGAGATTGCTCAAAAAATTAAAAATAGAGCTACCATATGATCCAGTCATTCCACTACTGGGTATTTACCCAAAGAAAATGAAAACACTAATTCAAAAAAGTATATGCTCCCCAAGGTTTATTGCAGCATTATTTACAATAGCCAAGATAGGACCAAGTGTCCATCCATAGATGAGTGGATAAAGAAGAGATGGTATATATACAATGGAATATTATGCAGTCATAAAAAGAATGGAATCTTGCCATTTTCAACAACATGGATGGATCTAGAGGGTATGATGCTAAGTGAAAGAAATCAGTCAGAGAAAGACAAACACCATATGATTTCACTCATGTGTGGAATTTAAAAAACAAAACAAATGAACAAAGAAAAAAAGACAAACAAAAAACCAGACTCTTAAATATACAGAACACACTGGTGGTCACCAGAAGGAAGGGTGGGGAATGGTTGAAATAGGTAAAGGGGATGAAGAGTACACTGATTTTTTTTTTTTTTTTTAGATTTTATTTATTTATTTGACAGAGAGAGACAGACACAGCGAGAGAGGGAACACAAGCAGGGGGAGTGGGAGAGGGAGAAGCAGGCTTCCCGCCGAGCAGGGAGCCCGATGCAGGGCTCGATCCCAGAACCCCGGGATCATGGCCTGAGCCGAAGGCAGATGCTTAACGACTGAGCCACCCAGGCGCCCCAAGAGTACACTGATCTTGATGAACATTGAGAAATGTATAGAACTGTTGAATCATTATATTGTGCACTTGAAACTAAATATAACACTATGTTAATTATACTTGAATTAAAAAATTTACTGAGAAAAAAATAGAATCTGAGGCTAACTGAATGTTTAGGCTTAAAAAAAAGGTCTACAATTAAATTGTCAAATTCCTTACTTACTCTAATATGAAACTAGAATATTCTCTGCTAGTTCTGCTTAAGCATCCCCTTTCCCTCTGTCAGCTTCAAGTTTTAGGAACATGAGGAGTTTCAGTATAGGCAGCCCTGTTTAAGGATAAAGTGAACATTTCCACTTGCAAGGGCGGGGAGGGTACTTTATAAACATGGCTCCAGGTCCAAATTGAGGCTAAAAAGGCAATGTGATAGCTGAAAAAGAGCGGACAGGCTACTTTCCAGCTGTGTGATCTTGGGTTTCAGTTTCCTTATCTGTAAAATTGGTGTTCTGATATATTCCGGGATTGTTGTGAGGATTAGTGATAAGACACATGGAGTAGGAAGCACATGATCACTTTCTTTTTTTTTTTTAAGATTTTTATTTATTTATTTGATAGAGAGAGACACAGCGAGAGAGGGAACACAAGCAGGGGGAGTGGGAGAGGGAGAAGCAGGCTTCCCGCCGAGCAGGGAGCCCGATGCGGGGCTCGATCCCAGGACCCCGGGACCATGACCCGAGCTGAAGGCAGACGCCCAATGACTGAGCCACCCAGGTGCCCCACATGATCACTTTCTAAGTGACCTTGGGTAAATATTATAACAATGGTATATTAAAGTAGTGCCATATTATACCATATTATGGTTCACCAATTAGTATCCTAATTTTAAAATGCAAGTCCAGTAAATTAGAGAATCACAAGAGTTATGCTATCACATCAAATTTTGACCCACTAATGAGATATTATGCCAGAAGTGAAGTGTGTATGAAGCACTTTTAAATCCAAAGTCCCCTGCAAATAGTAACCAGAAGAAATGACTGCATTGCCAACAGTTTGTACTTCTCTTAGAAAAATAGGTGTATAACCCCTCCCAACTGCCCCCTCCAGTGGATCTGGTTTTTATAACCCTGGGACTGTAGCAATACTGAAAGTGTACTGCAGGAAATCTGCAAATCAGGTCAAAGGCAAGTTCAGATTGAAAATTAAAGGTCTTCACATTAGCTGCGGCATCGGTTCAGCCAAATGACGCAGCTACAATTTTGTTTATATTTTGTGAGATTGAAGAGTTTGTTATAATAACATTTTTTTGAAACGTAGAATATAAAGAAGAAAAAACTGCTCTGTGATTTAAAAAAAAAAAAAAGTTGATGGTGCCAGCTCACGAGACAATATACCGCGATATGTGTGTCTGGAGAGGGAGAGACAGAGAGAGCAGAGAGAGGCCAATAGTTATAAAATGCAAGTCAGAGGAAGAACATGTGCTTCACAAAGGATCCTCCATTTGTAAATCCAAAAAGCAACTTATCACTGGAGTCAGTGGATGGGCCTCCAGGGCTTTGGAAACTCCTAAAAGGTGCAGGTATGAGTTCTTGCATGTAAATATCCACGTTTCTGGAGAAAGTGTCCATGGCTTTCATCTGATTATTAAAAAATAATAATAATAAAGAAATGTGGAGGGTAGGCAGTAACGGTTGCTTTAAATATTGAAACTTTATTTTTTATTTTTTTAAAGATTATAAAGATTTTATTTATTTGACAGAGAGAGAGATAGGGAGAGCAGGAACAGAAGCAGGGGGAGTGGGAGAGGGAGAAGCAGGTTTCCCGCGGAGCAGGGAGCCCGATGGGGGGCTCGATCCCAGGACCCTGGGATCATGACCTGAGCCTAAGGCAGACGCTTAATGACTGAGCTACCCAGGCACCCCTATTTTTTTAAAAGATTAAAAAAAAATTTTTTTTAAGTAATCTCTGCACCCAACATGGGGCTTGAACTCACAACCCTGAGATCAAGAGTCACACGCTCTATCAACTGAGCCAGCCAGGCGCCCCTCAATATTGAAATCTTAAAAACATTTGAAGCGAGTTTTGTTACCTATTTATGGGAAAGGTTAAAACTGACTATAAATAGTCCTTGTATTATGGTTCATCAACAAACACCTTAATTTTAAATGCAAGTCAAGGGAATTTGGGGACCATAAGAGTTGTGATTTCATATCAAATTTGACCCACCCATTGGATATAATGCTGTAAGTGAAAAAGAGAAAAATAACAAAAATAATGTAATAATGGTTTCCATTACTGCTGATGATCCATAAGATGCTATATGCAGAACAAACACACTTTTCTCGGGCAGTGATACGGTAAAGTGATCAAGACCTAAAGAGCTGAGATGAAATCCTGCCTCTGTTACCGTTGTGATTCTGGACAGTGACTTGACCTTGCTAGGATAAGGGTTGCTGCTTTTCCTGGGAGAGTACTGTGAGGATTAAATAGGCATGCAGATGGATTCTTAGAACAGTTTCTGGCTCCGAGAAAATACTCACGATGTCTGCTGTGGTCCTGTAAAGCATCAGACAGGAAAAACCTCATGAGGACATCTCCCAGAGAAACAACGGGGCATTTTCCTATTAATATCCCCCATGAGCATCTGGGTCTGTGAAGCTGGGCCTTATTAGTTGTTTTAGGTTGAACAAATAAAATTCACTAAGTGGTATGTAAAATATAAATGTCCCTGCCTGAGTGGGTACCCCCATCAGCAGTCTTGGAAATGTGCCTCTCGGCTGCATTACACCGGCTCCTGACCAACCAGCACAGAGCTGCTTATCGACGGCAGCTAGCAGAACCCCGTAATGGAACTGAATTCCACAGTGGTGTTGGAGGCCACAAAGCAGAGGGAAGTCAACTGAGTTTGACACTCAGTGTGACACTTCATTACCTTTGTAACTTAGGGCAACTTTCTTAACTCTTTGGGCCTCAATGTCCTCATCTGTAGGATGGGCGTGATAATGGGAGCTCTCCCCCTTAGTGCTGTCATGAGGGTGAAAGGAGGTAAGCCTTACAGGGTGTTTTGCACAGCGTCTGGCACCTACTACATAGTGAATATTAAGTTGTGTGCAGTAAAAAGTGCTTACTGCATGTCTGGCCCCATGCTGAATTTTTAAATCTGAATTAGCTCTTGTAAAGTATCTCTGAGGTAGGTGCTAGTAATATCCCTATTTTATAGATGAGGAATCTGGGCATTAAGTGTTTGAAAAAGTTGCCCAAGATCAAGTGGCTAGGGAAGGAGGAAGGCAGATTCGTCTCCAAGGATCCCCACCATACCCACTGCCCTCTCGGGCAGGTCTTTGTTAGATCAGGAATCCTCCGTGCTTGCCACTGGCCTTGAGCTTCCCAGTCCCTCCATGCTCAAGGTGGTGGGAAAGGAGAAGGGGGAGCAAATCCCTTGACCCGGAAAGCTGTCCCTAGATCACTCAGATCCCACAAAATGTACCAAATGGACACAAAACAGTGATGTCTTGGGTTTGTCTAGCATCTTCTATACGCGGGCACATAAAAATCTGTGCATAAGGTCTTTGCGTGTTGGAGGAACCTGGAGGAATGCAATGCTTTAAGCAGTGGTGGTGGGGGCGTGGCTGGAGAGGGGTCTGAGCGCTCAGAGAAAAAGAATCACCTGCAGCCTTTAGGGGCGGGCCTCTCTTCAAGGTATGGTTTGCCTAAGGCAGGGTCTGAAGGAAGTTTTAAAGTTGCCTCATAATTGCAGGATGACTCCCCACCCTGTTCTGCAGCCACAGAGGCTCTGCTTTGTCTTTTTGGCCCAATCAGTGTCCTCGGCGTTAACAGTAGGGGGTGTGGCCTTTGTGACACTCCCCAGCCCAGCGATCCTATCTCTCCGGCCATTAGAGGCGGTATCAGCGTAAATGCCTTCCTTCCAGGGAGCCCTTCCTTGGGCCACCTGCGTGGGCCTTGTCATTTTAATGAGATCGAGGCCCAGGTTGAAACAGCATTCCATTTTAGCTGTTCACAGCTCCCCGTCTTGAGAACTAGAAGAACATATACTTCTGCTGAGGGCGCCTGGCTGGCTCATTTGGTTAAGCGACTGCCTTCGGCTCAGGTCATGATCCTGGAGTCCCTGGATCGAGTCCCGCATCGGGCTCCCTGCTCGGCAGGGAGTCTGCTTCTCCCTCTGACCCTCCCCCCTCTCATGTGCTTGCTCTCTCTCATTCTCTCTCTCTCAAATAAATAAATAAAAAATCTTTAAAACAAAACAAAAAAACATATACTTCTGCTGAGATAGATGTTCTGCACACCCACTGATGGCTTGAATCATGTTCAAGTTATTTTTCTGGAAATACGTATGGCAATAAACTTGATATTTCAGACTTCACAAGGGGTCAAAGGAAGCAAAGGGAATAGCAAGCAGAAAGGACATCGGTGCAGCAAGAAGGTGGTAAAGTCTTCTTCAAATATTGGTAATATCGAAGTGTATATAATGGTGTCGTGGCTGTCTCTCCTTCCAGCCTCAGGGAGGGATTGGCTTTAAAGGATGTGAAGAACTGGCTGTATTCAAAAGCTGCCTAAGGTGTTAGAAGGAATTTTAGAAATCTTTGAATTCGAACGTTCACTCGGGCATGTCACGCCATGTTAGACTGACCCTGGCCAATGCATGCTTGGGGAATAAACTAGAAAGAAAGTCAAGGTGGCAATATGCTAAAATCAGGGTATCAAATCAAATCAAGGTATCAGTTACCTCAGTGGGGAGGGATATTTGTGATCAGGAAGAACCTTGGAAGACTGGGTGATTTGCAGGGTTCTATTTCTTGACCTGGGTAGAGGTTATATCCATACAATGTGTTCAAATAATTCATTAGACAGTATGTATATCTCTTAAGCATTTTTCTTTATGTGGACTTTTTTACAATGACCAAAAAAGGAAGATGTGACTCACACAAGCCTAGGCCTCCCTCTAGTCTCTACCATTTCAGTAATCCTTGGCAGCACCATTGAAGATCTAAGACCTGAGCATTATTCTTCACTCGCTTTCCTTGCCTTTCCTTCTACGCCTCCATCCATCCCATCAGCAGCCCAGAAAATTCTCTCCTCGTTCTAGGCCTCAGCACCTCCACTTCTCCCACACTGTCCAACTCCGCCAAGCCTTGCATGGATAGCTGGTCTCTTCTCATCCACTCATCCTCCCCATACAGGCAGTGAACTTATAAAAATACCTTCTATTTGAAATGATTATAGATTTACAGGAAGTTGTAAACATAGTAGAGAGGTCTCATGTGTGTCCAGTTGTCCCCAGTATTAACGTCTTCAGTAACTATATTGTACCATTAACACCAGGAAGGTGATATGGGTATAATCCACGGAGTTTATTTGGATTTTACCAGTCTTTTTTTTTTTTTAAGATTTTATTTATTTATTTACTTGACAGAGAAAGAGAGAGAGAACACAAGCAGGGGGAGCGGCAGGCAGAGGGAGAAGCAGGCTCCCTGCTAAGCAGGGAGCCCAATGTGGGGCTCGATTCCAGGACCCTGGGATCATGACCTGAGCTGAAGGCAGACGCTTAACAACTGAGCCACCCAGGTGCCCCTGGATTTTACCAGCCTTGCTCTCATCTGTGTGTGGAGTATGCGTGTGTGAGTGGGCAGGTGGGTCTCTGTCCATGTAACTGTATCACGAGTGTAGAATCATGTAACCACACCACAATCAAGATACAGAACTGACCCGTCACCACAGACATCTTCCCCATGCTTTCCCCTAAAGTTCTGCCCAGGCTTCTCCCCTTCACCTAGTGCCTAAGCCGTGGCAACCACGACTCTCTTCTCCATCTCTAGGATTTTGTCATTTTGAGAATGTCGTATGCATGGAATCATGCAGTATGTCACCTTCGAGACTGGCGTTTCTTTTTCACTCCGCATAATGCCCTGGAGATCCATTCGTGTCGCTCTGTGTATCGGTAGCTGGCTCCTTTCCATCGCTGAGTAGTATTCTATGATACGAATGTAGAGTAATTTTTTTAAAAACAAAACCTGTGACTTCCGTGTTCAAATGGGGCCTTCCCATTGCACCGGGGCCAAACTCCACACTCCCTGCCCGGCGGGCCTGCTGCCTTGTCTCTGTCTTCTCTTGCTACCCTGCCCCTGCCCCTCACACACGCTGGCCTTCGGGCCCTCCTAAAACCCATCCAGCTTGTTTCTTCGTGCCCCCCCCCTCCTCGGGTGACCTCCCCTACCTTCCTTGTCCTCCTGGTCCCTGCTGTGTGTCACCACCTCACACAGGCCCTCCCAGCACTATCCTATATAAATGCTGCCATCCCCACCTTGTCTCGCTTACTTCTTCCTTTGCGCTCATTATACCTGGTAACATTTTTTTTTCCTTGTTTACTTGTCTAATGTTTGTCACCCTGCTAGGAGAGTGGCCACAGTGTAACAAACACTCACAAGGGAATGAACTGAATCAAGGAGTTGATTGGTCTCTGAAAGACAATGCTGATGATTAGTAATGTACTTGGCCTCAGACCCAATGGGAGTCCTGACAAGGGATACACCCCATGCAGAGAAGACAGCCAGGTGTGAACACTAGGCAGCCAGAGGGGGGAGTTACGCTGCCACAAGGAACATCCAGGGACACCAGAAGGTGGAAGAGTAAAGGAAGGGTTCGCCCCTCGAGCCTTCAGAAGAGGGAGCGTGGCCCTGCAGACATCTTGCTTTTGGACTTCTAGCCTCTGGAACTGTGAGTGAGTACATTTCTGCTGTGTTAAGCCAACAAGTTCGTGGCAATTTGTTCTGGTGGGCTTAGGAAACTGTAAGACAGGGGACTGCCCACTGAAGGGAGTTTTAACTGCTCAGGCAACCGCCACCATATGTAGAAAGCTGGTTATGGCCAGAGGAATAAATTTGGCAGAGAGCTCCGAGAGAGAGGGTGGCCAGCTTAGGGGAGGGACAGAGGGTGACAGCACATGTCATGCATCCACCCATCAATAAGTGAAGCGGGCAGCCTCATTCTGCAAAGCTTATTGGAGAAAAGTAAAATTCTCTATGGAAATCAGGTGACTCGGGGCGTCTGGGTGGCTCAGTCGTTAAGCGTCTGCCTTCGGCTCAGGTCATGGTCCCAGGGTCCTGGGATCGAGCCCCGCATCGGGCTCCCTGCTCTGCGGGAAGCCTGCTTCTCCCTCTCCCACTCCCCCTGCTTGTGTTCCCTCTCTCGCTGTCTCTCTCTCTGTCAAATAAATAAAATCTTTAAAAAAAAAAAAAAAAAGAAATCAGGTGACTCATTACTAAAAATGGACTCAGTGTTTGTGAGGCAGTGGCCTAAGGTGGGCGTCATCAGGGCCTGAAGGAAGCCAGATACGGTTCAGCCCAGGGGAGGTGGAATGGGACCACCCTGCAGAGGTGGGCCCACGCCAGCCGCGGGACTGCTCCCTCACCACACGGTTAAGGTTATCGCTGGGTCCTGCTGTGAGAAGAGAATGACGGACATGTCTTTACTGAGCACCTACTTAGAGGCAGGCTTGGGGGCAGCATGGACTATTGCGGAGACAAATGCTGTTCTCACCATCACAGAGCTGATAATGTATCAGGTAAGATTTCGGTTGCAGATAACAGAAAACTCAACATACATTGATTGAAGCAACAAAAGAGACTAACTCCAGGAACTAGAAAGTCCAGGGATCTGAGGCTTCCAGCCATCATTCAGCCAGGCCTCTACGTTATTTCTCTATGATTCTCCCAGGGCCTTCCTGCTTCTGTGTATTACTTCCAGCCTGGGGTTGACTTCTCTTCTGTTCAAAAGAGCACAGTCTTGGGGCGCCTGGGTGGCTCAGTCGGTGAAGCAGCCGACTCTGGATTTCGGCTCAGGTCATGATCTTGGAGTTGTGAGATCGAGCCCCATGTTGGGCTCCGTACTGGGCGAGGAGCCTGCTTGGGATTCTCTCTCCCTTTCCTGCCCCTCCCCCACCTCTTAAAAAAAGGAAAAAAAGAGCACAGGCTTGCGTGATTGCAGGATTCCTACCAGTAGTATCTGCGGCCACTGGCTTTACATTCAGGGAGAGAGAGTGCAGCTCTCCCGCACACACTGGACCGTCATAAGCCCGTGTGCCCGACCCTGGTCAGTTGTAAGGCAAGGGGAATAAGATACTTTGATTGGCTTAGACCACTGCTTCTCCAAGTGCGGTCTTTGGGCCAGCAGCATGAGGATTTGCCCCAAAATGCAAACCCTTGGGATCAGAATCTGAATTTAAGAACTGTGGGGGTGTGGTCCAGCACTCTGCACATCACAAGCCCTCTGGGTAATCCTGATGCTCGCTGAAGTTCGAGAACTGTGCTTGGAATTATCAGATCACATCTGTGGAGCTGGGGATGGAGGTTAGTCTGTCCATACTGCATAACTGTTATGCAGTGGCAGGAGGACGGGAGGGGTAATGGGGAGGCAACCCTAGTGGCCCCTACCTCTAGTGGTTACGACAACTATCAAGATAGCCCGCTTTTACTGAATATTCATTATATGCCAGGTCCCTGTGCTGAACACGTTACGTGCATGATCTCATTTGATCCTCACCACAACCCCGGAAGGTAGGTCCTATTATTATCTGTGACGGTTGAGGAAACTGAGGCCCTGTGCCAGTGAGTAGGGTTATTTAGGGCTTCACAGCTGAGTATCAGGGCTGGAGTTGGAGGCTGTGTGCTAATAAATCGCCAGCGGCATGATGTGTGGTAAACATCACGACAGAGGAAGTTCAGGTGTGTTAGGAACACAGTGGAGGCACCTAACATGCTCTAGTAGGAGTCACGGAGGGCTTCCTGAAGGAAGTGACAAGCTGGAGAGGAGTTTGCTAGCTGGGTAAAGAGGAGGAGGGAGAGTGTACAGAGACCTGGAGCCCAGAGATGGCTTGCCATGCCCGAGGGACCGGCTTCAGTGCGATGTTGGAGGTGGGAGGCAGGGAGGGGTGACAGAGAGGTGGGCAGAGGCTACACCTAGAAGGACCCTGTGGACCAAGTGAAGAGGTTCAGCTTTATCCTAAGGGTAGTATGGAACACAGGGAGTTCTAATCCCAGGGCAAGGGTATGGAGAAAAATTTGAGGACTTGGTGATTAACTGGGTGGCAGTTGATTGTCTGGCTTGGCTGAAGTGTGACCTTCACAAAGATGAGAAAGAGAAGGTTTTGGGGGAGTGAAGCTCAATTTTTGACCTGATAAATTTAACAAGAATTTCAATTAATTGTATATGTAGGGTTTTTATTATTATTATTCAGGATAATTAACATAGAGTGTTATATTAGTTTCAGGTGCACAATATAATGATTCAACAATTCTATACATTTCTCAGTGTTCATCAAGATCAGTGTACTCTTCATCCCCTTTATCTATTTCACCCATCCCCCACCCACCCCCCTCTCTGGCAACCCCCAGTTTGTTCTGTATATTTAAGAGTCTGGTTTTTTGTCTCTTTTTTTTCTTTGTTTGTTCATTTGTTTTGTTTTTTAAATTCCACACGAGTGAAATCATATGGTATTTGTCTTTCTCTGACTGACTGCTTTCACTTAGCATTATACCCTCTAGATCCATCCATGTTGTTGCAAATGGCAAGATTTCATTCCTTTTATGACTGCATAATATTCCATTATACATATATACCATCTCTTCTTTATCCACTCATCTATGGGTGGACACTTGGTCCTATCTTGGCTATTGTAAATAATGCTGCAATAAACCTTGGGGAGCATATACTTTTTTTTTTTTAAGATTTTATTTTATTTGTTTGACAGAGAGAGACACAGCAAGAGAAGGAACACAAGCAGGGGGAGTGGGAGAGGGAGAAGCAGGCTTCCCGCGGAGCAGGGAGCCCTATGCGGGGCTCGATCCCAGGATCCCGGGACCATGGCCTGAGTTGAAGGCAGATGCCTAACGACTGAGCCAGCCAGGCGCCCCAGCATATACTTTTTTGAATTAGTGTTTTCATTTTCTTTGGGTAAATACTTGGTAGTGAAATTACTAAGATCATATGGTGATTTTATTTTTAATTTTTTGAGGGACGTACACACTTTTCCACAGTGGCTGTGCCAGTTTGCATTCCTACCAACAGTGCAAGAGGGTTCCTTTTTCTCCACATCCTTGCCAGCACTTTTTCTTTATCATGATTTTGATTTTAGCCATTCTGACAGGTGTAAAGTGATATCTCATTGTGGTTTTACTTTGCATCTCCCTGATGATTAGTGATGCTGAACATTTTTTCATGTGTCTGTTGGCCATCTGCAAGTCTTCTTTGGGAAAATGGCTATTGAGGTCCTCTGTCCATTTTTAATCAGATTATTTGTCTTTATATATTTTGGATATTAATCCTGTATCAGATATATCACTTGCAGATACCCTTGGTGAAAAAAATTGTAGATGACACAAACAAATGGAAAGATATTCTATGCTCATGGATTGGAAAAACCAATGTTGTTAAAATGTCCATACTACCCAAAGCAATCTACAGTTGTAATGCAATCTCTATCAAAATACCAACAGCATTTTTTACAGAACCAGAACAAATAATCTTAACATTCAAATGGAACCACAGAAGGCCCTGAATAGCTAAAGCAATCTTGAAAAAGAACAAAGCTGTAGGTATCACAATCCCAGATTTCAAGATATACTATAAAGCTGGTACTGGCACAAAAATACACATATAGATCAATGGAACAGAATAAATAACCCAGAAATAAACCCAGATTACATGGTCAATCAATCTTCTACAAAGGAGGCAAGAATATGCAATGGGAAAAAGTCTCTTCAAAAAATGGTGTTGGGAAAACTGGACAGCAACATGCAAAAGAATGAGACTAGACCACTTTCTTACACCATACACAAAAATAAACTCAAAATGGATTAAAGACCTAAATGTGAGGCATGAAACCATAAAAGTCCTAGAAGAGAACATAGGCAGGAATTTCTTTGATATTGCCATAGAAACATTTTTCTAGATATGTCTCCTCTGGCAAGAGAAACAAAAGCAAAATATGTAGGTTTTTTTTTTTTAATTCAATTAGCCAACATATAGTCCATCGTTAACTTCAGATGTGGAGTTCAATAATTCATCAGTTGTGTATAACACCCAGTGCTCATCACATCCTGCTTTCAGGATTTTCTCTTTATCTCTGAAATTTGCAAGCTTCACTATAATATGTCGGGGTGTCATAGCTTTAAAGATATTGATGTATGGTCCCTCCATCCCTACACTGTGGAGAGTTTTAATCAAGAAAGGATGCTGAATTTTGTCACATGCTCTTTCTGCATTAATTGAGAGGATCATATGGTTCTTGTCCTTTCTTTTATTGATGTGATGTATCACATTGATTGATTTGCAAGTGTTGAACCACCCTTGCATCCCAGGAATAAATCCCACTTGGTCGTAGTGAATAATCCTTTGAATGTACTGTTGGATCCTACCGGCTAGTATCTTAGTGAGAATTTTGGCATCCATGTTCATCAGGGATATTGGTCTGTAATTCTCCTTTTTGGTGGGGTCTTTGTCTGGTTTTGGGATCAAGGTAATGCTGGCCTCATAGAATGAGTTTGGGAGTTTTCCTTCCCTTTCTATTTTTTGAAACAGCTTCAGAAGAATAGGTATTAGTTCTTTAAATGTTTGGTAGAATTCCCCTGGAAAGCCATCCTACCCTGGACTCTTGTTTGTTGGAAGATTTTTGATTACTGCTTCAATTTCCTTGCTGGTTATGGGTCTGCTCAGGTTTTCTATTTCTTCCTGTTTCAGTTTTGGTAGTTTACAAGTTTCCAGGAAGGCATCCATTTCTTCCAGATTGCCTAATTTGTTGGAATATAGTTGCTTATAATATGTTCTTAAAATTGTATTTCCTTGGTGTTGGTCATGATCTCTCCTCTTTCATTCATGATTTCATTAATTTGGGTCCTTTCTCTTTTATTTATTTATTTATTTATTTATTTATTTATTTATTTATTTATTTAGATAAATCTGGCTAGGGGCTGATTGATCTTACTAATTCTTTCAAAGAACCACCTTCTAGTTTCATTGACCTGTTCTACTGTTCTTTTGGTTTCTATTTCATTGGTTTCTGCTCTAATCTTTTTTCTCTTCTCCTGCTTGGTTTAGGCTTTATTTGCTGTTCTTTCTCCAGCTCCTTTAGATGTAAGGTTAGCTTGCCAACTATTGAAAGATATGAATTTAGTGCCATTGAATTACCTGTAAAGTCCCTGTTTCTGTAGATTGTTCTGTTTCTTTCTGGTCTATGTTACTTTTGGGCCTCTCTTCACTTACAGGATCCCCTTTAATATTTCTCCTAGGGCTGGTTTAGTGATAACAAATTCTATTACTTTTTTTTTTGTCCTGGAAGCTCTTTATCTCTCCTTCCATTCTGAATGACAGCCTTGATGGACAAAGTATTCTTGGCTGCATGTTTTTCTCATTTAGTACCCTGAATATATCATGCCAGTCCTTTCTGGCCTGCCAGGTTTCTGTGGATAGGCCTGCTGCCAGTCTAATGTTTCTACCATTGTAGATTAAGGAGCTCTTGCCTTGAGCTGCTTTCAGGATTTTCTCTTTATCTCTGAAATTTGGAAATTTCACTATTATATGTCAGGGTGTTGACCTATTTTTATTGATTTTGGGGGGGTTGTCTCTACCTCTTTCACTTGAATACCTGTTTCCTTCCCCAGATTAGGGCAGTTCTCAGTTATGATTTGCTCCAATATACCTTCTGCCCCTCTCTCTTTCTTCTTCCTCTGGGACCCCAATTATTCTAATACTGATTCACTTTATGGTATCACTGATTTCTCAAAGCCTCCCTTCATGGTCCATTAGTTGTTTTTCTCTCTTTTCCTCGGCTTCTTTCCTTTCCATCATCTTGTCTTCTATGTCACTGACTCTCTCTTCTTCCTCATTTACCCTACCTGTTAGAGCATCCAATTTAGACTGCATCTCAGTTAAGGCATTTTTTTTTTTTAAGATTTTTTAATTATTTATTTGACAGAGAGAGATACAGTGAGAGAGGGAACACAAGCAGGGGGAGTGGGAGAGGGAGAAGCAGGCTTCCCGCAGAGCAGGGAGCCTGACATGGGGCTCAATCCCAGGACCCTGGGATCATGACCTGAGCCGAAGGCAGACGCTCAACGACTGAGCCACTCAGGCCCCCCTCAGTTAAGGCATTTTTAATTCTGGTCTGATTAGATTTTATTTCTGCATTAAGAGATTCTCTAGTGTCTTTTATGCTTTTTTCAAGCCCAGACAGTAACTTTATAATTGTTATCCTGAATTCCAGCTCTGACATTTCTCTTATATCCAAATTGATTAGATCTGTGGCAGAGAGTATTACCTCTGGTTCTTTCCTTTGTTGTGAATTCCTCCTTCTAGTCATTTTGCCCAGAGAAGAATGGATTAATGAGAGAACAAAATCAAAAATATCAACCACAACCCAAGCAAAATATATACTGGACAAATCCAAAGAGGTCAGGAACCAAAAAAGAAAAGAAAAAGGGAAAAAAGAGAGAATATAATCTCCCAGGTTATAAACAGGGTGATCCACTTGGTCCTGGGTGTATTTTGGTCTGTTTATTAGAAGACACTAAATCCCAAAATTGTAAAGAAAGCAAAACTTATATATATACAAAAATAAAATTGATTACAGTGAAAGGAAACCAAAAATGAAGAATACAATATATCTATAAAATGTAAATGTAAAAATGAAAGTTAAAAAAAGGCTTAAAAACAAAGAGTTGATAAAATAAGAAACCAGTTGAAAAAGAAAAAAGAAAAAAAAAGAAAAGGAAAGTTTTAAACTGAAAGATAAAAGAATTGTGAGAAAAAAACCTTGAATTCTATATACTATTTTCCCCTAGTGCTGGAGTTTTGCAGTCCTGTGTGCTCTGTAAACTTGGTGTTTGCCTGTTGTTCCGACTGGCCTGGGGAAGGGGCCTGCTGTGCTGATTCTCAGGTGTCTCTGCCTGGGTGGAGTTGCACCACCCCTTGCTAGGGGGCCTGCTCAGTGTAAGCTGTTTCTGGTTGCTCTGTGTGGCTTTTGTTCCCTGAAGGCTTTCCACACCACTTTAGTGGATGAAAATAAAAATGGCCGCACCCTGATCTCCAGCCCCAGAGCTGAAAGATCACAGCCCCCTCTCTTCAGTAAACCCTCAGAGAAGCACAGTCTTCACTTTTGTGTGTGCCAAACTCTGCAGACTCCTGTGATGCTCACCCATGCCAATCCTCCCAGGGGAAGGCAGAGGGTCACTGTGTTTCTGCCCTTTGCAGGACACCCGCACGGAGAGGGGTCACCTGATTGTGCTGTGGTTCACGATTTATGGCAAACCAAGCTGAAAGCCCACTCTGGAGCTCACTCACTGTAGCCAGTTTCACCACTCCTGGGAACTCTGCTGGCTCAGGCACCCCCAGTGCTTTCTATGACCCCAGGAATCCTGAGACCACAGTGTCCCACCCAGGATTCTGCCCTGCTTTGCCACCTGAGCACCTTTCAGGCAGGGATATCTCTCACTGGAGCAGATTCCTAAAAGTTTCAATTTTGCCCCCCAGGATATATCACTTTCTGGTAGCCGGCTTACAGAGGCTCCCTCCCCCGCTCCCTGTTTATCTTCCCATATATCCCCTCAGATTCACTTCTCCTCACCTTCTACCTTGCAGAAAGTGGTTGCTTTTCTATTTGTAGAATTCCAGCAATTCTTCTCTTACATCTCAGGTTGAATTCATAGGTGTTCAGAATGATTTGATAGTTACGTACCTAAATTCAAGGGACCAGATGAAGTGAGGTCTCCTACTCTTCCACCATCTTGCCTCCCTCAAAAATATGTAGTTTTTAAAAAAAAATACAGGTTTGGAGGTTTTTTTGGGCAGGGATGGCTATCAGTGATTGTACTTTTACTGTGTACCAGGTGCTATATATATATATTATATATAATATATATATATATTTTCTAATGCATTCAACTACTCTATAAGGCAGGCATTCTTTTTTTAAAATTTTTTATTAAAATTCAATTTAATTAACATGTAGTGTATTATTAGTTTCAGAGGTAGAATTTAGCAATTCATCAGTTGTATATAACACCCAGAGCTCATTACATCAAGTGCCCTCCTTAATGCCCACCACCCAGTAACCCCATCCCCCACCCACCCCCCTTCCAGCAACCCTGTTTGTTTCCTATAGTTAAGAGTCTCTTATGGTTTGTCTCCCTCTCTGTTTTTGTCTTATTTTATTTTTCCTTCCCTTCACCTATGTTCATCTGTTTTATTTCTTAAATTCCACATGTGAGGGAAATCATATGGTATTTGTCTTTCTCTGACTGACTTATTTTATTTAACATAATACCCTCTAGTTCTATCCATGTCATTGCAAATGGCAAGATTTCATTCTTTTTGATGGCTGAGTAATATTCCATTGTGTATATACACCACATCTTCTTCATCCATTCATCTGTCAATGGACATCTGGGCTCTTTTCATAGTTTGGCTCTTGTGGACATTGCTGCTATAAACATTGGGGGGCATGTGCCCCTTTGAATCACTGTTTTTATCCTTTGGATAAATACCTAGTAGAGCGATTGCTGGGTTTAGGGTAGCTCTATTTTTAACTTTTTGAGGAACCTCCATACTGCTTTCCAGAGTGGTTGCACCAGTTAAGGCAGACATTCTTATC
This sequence comes from Phoca vitulina, assembly GCF_004348235.1. Classification (NCBI taxonomy): domain Eukaryota; kingdom Metazoa; phylum Chordata; class Mammalia; order Carnivora; family Phocidae; genus Phoca; species Phoca vitulina. Next base: position 12,326,955 of record NW_022589715.1, on the reverse strand, counting down.
TTCATTTTCTGGAAGAGGTTGCAGAGCTAAACAGCCTGCCCAGGAATCACACGCAGAAATGGTGGGGCAGCTGAGTTGAACCTAAATCTTCATTCCGTGCAGGGAGTCATGCTGCTTCCCAAACCACAACCATCACTAGGCCTACTATGAATAAAGTGTGTTCATGAGTTATTTCTAATCATTTCTGTAGTTATACTTATGTGATTAGTTATGTCTATAAAACCCATCCCAGAAAGTAGAAAGGGTAGGGCATGTCCTTTGTTCACTAATACATGCCCAATGCCAGGCATATATCAGGTGCTCAATAAATATTTGTAGAAAGGAAAGAATGAAGAGAGGGAAGGAGGAAATAGTGAAGGTTCCAGGTATTGTTACACATAGGTGGTTAATTGGTTTTAACCAGTGAAACAGTCACATTCAAGGTTTTGGTAGAAAGAGTAGGGAAAAACAAAATTCTACCTGTATGTACTACATGTTACAAATGAATACAAATAGAAAATTTCTGGGAATTGAAGACAGGTTCTTTTTTTTCACCAAGTTTTAAAACTTTTTATTTTTTCGTTACAAATTTTTGTATATTGCTCTGAGCTGTTTAATGTTTGCTAATTAAGTGAATCAGTAAATGGCATGTATCTACACAATATGCCTTGAAGTCTTCTTATTTCTTGTCCTAATGTTGTTGTTTTTGGTGTTATGTCTCATATCACTGGAATATAACAGAGGTGCCCACTTAAATCAAGGTTAATTTATTTTTAATTATTCTCTATACCAGGGGAATGGAATAGATATAGGGTCACTTGACTACTTGCAAAAATGCTTCACACAAAGATATAGTCGGTCATAATGGGATCCCGAAATACTTGCCTATGGGCAAAATATCACTAAGGTCTTCCTCAGTTGTCCCCAAAGTTCAGGGTACAAAAGAATTCCCCGAGAGTGAGTTTCACATGCTGATTCCCATGCCTGACTCTAGTCCCCCATCAAATTCTGATTTGTAAGATAGGCAGTGAGGTCTTGTTCTTAGCAATCACTTCAGGAGGTCCGAGGACCACACTTTAAGATCCACTAACTTATCTAGAAAGTGTTTGTAACCAGACAAGTCTTTCTCAACCTCACAGTGCCAGGTTGCGTCATGAGGTGTGAAGGGGCTGACCTCAGATTGACTGGCCAATCTGTCAGCACGATTCCTAGGAAAGATGCTCCTCTCGGCACTTCATTCCAATGTGATGGCATGAAGGGAGATCCCCTTGCAGATTACGCTGCCAGTGCCAGGTCAGGCAGGGAGGGACAGAGGTGTGACTTACTGGTCACCTTGCCCTTTCAACATCTAAATGGCCCGACCCACCACTGACCCCAGACTCACGGCCCAAAAGGCATTTGAAAGAACTTAGGAAAGTTGACAGAGGTCCTAGGAGACAAAATAAGGGCTGCTAATATGTTGCTGTAACTGCTGGCAGAGTAAGGTCTCTAAAGGACAATATTCTTCTTCTAATTCTTTTGGGCAGAGAATCTTCACCATTACCATCTTCATCTTCATATCATCATCAACGATCACAATAACCAATAGTTACTGAGTACCCTTCTATAGAATGCATCTTAGATTTATGATGGGCAAGAGACCCTGGAGGTTATAAATTTCCATTCCATTTCCAGGCCTTTGGGTAAAAGCATTTTATCCAGCTATCTGCAAGGGTAACAAATCATTCTTTTGTATCTTCACAGAAATGGTTTCTCCTTCTCATGAACGTGGACATCCTTCCATTTCAGCTCATCTGAAGATCTATTTATTTTTCTTTAAAGACGTACTAGTATTTCATAGTGTGGGTGGACCCATATCTATTTAATCAGCTCCTGCTGATATAGATTTAGCTTGTTGCAGGTATTTGTTATTTCAAGCAACGCCATAGTGAACATGTCATGCCTATCTTTGCACACGTGAGCGATCATTGATGTAAGGGCAACATCTAAAAGCGTAATTGCCAAAGGTCAAAAGGTACAGCCATTTAAATTTTGGGCAGGTACCTCCAATTGCCTTCAAAAAGATTATGGTAGCTTATACTCATAACAATAGTGAATGAGGAAGTGCCTGTTTTTCTCACACCAGGACTGGAAATTATATTTAAAACTTTTTTTGGCGCTCTGATAGATGGAAATTTCCTATGTTTGTTTGCATTCCTTTTGATTTGATTCCAATGATGTGTTTATTGGTCATTTGTGTGTTTTAATTCTGAGAAATACCTGATCTTCTACTAAACATGTGAAAAATTTTAAAATTATTAAATAAGCTAATTTTTTTGAAATATGTCATTTTAAAAATAGTAAGCTTCATTTATTGAGAAAATGTATGATATGAGGCCACTGAGCACCTCATCCCTCACCTATATCACATATTTTGAGCCTTATTGTAATAAAATAGATAGAAGCTGATAATCTGGATGGATTTTTTAAAAAATGTTTTTGAGCACGACTGAAATAACAATATAATAAAACAAATTAAGAATTGTAGTTTGAGCTCTCTCCACCAGTCACCAGGCTAGATGTAGCCTAATGTCTTAGTATTGACTCTTCTTAACAATTCTTTGGTGTTGATAAGATTCTCATCCTCACTTCAATTGAGAATTCATCTCCCTTTCTATGGGAGAGATTAGAGAAACACAAAATGAAGCAGCCAAAGATGAGGACAGTGACCCTTTCCGGGGCCTGACAAAGATTCTGCTTCTGACTGGGAAATGGCTCGCATGCTGAAACATTGGGATTTCCAGAGAGATGTCAATGACTTCCATCCAAAGACCATCAGGAATCTGCAGGGACTTGAACAAGTTGGGGTTCTGTCCAGTTGCAAAGAGGGAGGAGACACACGACGGGAAGCTGTTAGAAGAATTAGGTGTCAAAAAGTCTTTATTTCTAGGGTATTTGGAACGATTTGATGTTCTCTAGTTGTGTTCAAGGGACAAGACCAGCCTGGGGTCCTCCTACTATGCCGCCATCTTTCCCATATGCTTTCAAAAATTATTTATTAAAGGATTTGGGTTTGTATTTGGTGATTTGAGGGTGGGTTCAAGGAAGCGGGGCTTTGCTGTGGATTGGACATTTTCAGGAAGCATGTGACTCTGTAATGGGGTATCTTAAGAATTCCTGTCTATCACGCAGGAGGAATAAGTTCAGGCTTCAGAAGCAGTGGAGGCTCATTAGCTGGGATAGGGCAGTGTTTGGTCATTTTTGGGTCTAGGACAATGCTCCTGGTTTGTGTGTGTTCAAACATAATTATTCAGTTGTCTTGCTTTTGTCATGATCCATCGTGATCACAGTGGTCTTGTCCAACATAGGTATTCTGTGAAATTGTTTATGTTCAACCGGAGAACACCATGTCCTCAGTATGGGCGCCAGCCTCTAGATCCGCTTTTCACTGTCTTAGGGAATTCAGGACATTGTTTGAAATAAAGACCAGCCCCCAAATTCCGGCATATAGCTTGCCCTCTTTAGAACCCCATCCTATTTCTCTCCAGGGGTGCAGAAGCCATATGGCCCAGTGATTGAAAACATGAACTCTGGCCTCAGGCAGCTGGGGCAAAAATCCTGCCTCTGTCACTTAATACCTGTGTGGAACCCTAAGCAAGTCACTAATCCTTTCTGTGCCTCATTTACCAAATGAGGAGAGTAAGGAGGATCTATATGGTAAGGAGGATCTTATGCTGGAGCTGTCGGGACAGAACCCAGCACAGAGGACGTGCTCTGTTGTTAACACTATCCCCAAATGTCCGGTTAATTCTCAAGTGCCTGGCTGGTGGTAGGAGCCTCCCACTGCTGTCATTTCTTCCGTGCCTTCTTCCTCCCTGTCTGTGCTGTGCCCTTCCCCCACACTGGTCTTCTTTAAAAAGTCCCCTTCATCATGTCCTGTTGAGCGACACGCTCCACACTCGCTCTTGTTTATCGAGCGCGTGCCCGGGGCCAGGCGCTGCGCTGAGCAGGGCATTTACAGTATTGTAGTCCATTCTCCTGCCAAGTAGGTGTTTTTAATCCCCATTTTGCCACTTGAGAAGGAAACTGAGAAGATAACATAAGGAACTTGTGCAAGGACACCTGGTTGTAAGTGGCAGAGCTGGGTTCAAATGCAAAATCGTCTGACTCTCAAACCCTTTGCTGTCTATACCCGGCCTCCCCTCTGGAAGTCCACACTCCTTAGCCCTTCATGGAAGGTGTTCGGTGTGCAGCCCGCACCTGACCTTTAAAAAGCCCCTGAACAACCAAAGAACACTATTGGAGGGTTTAGCATTTATCAGCCTCGTCTGGCAGGCTCAGGAGAGGCCAAAGACAGTTCAAGTCTTTTGGGGAAGTAAAAAATGCATACCTAAATAAAGGCACGGAAATGGCATCAATTAAGTGACAAATCTCTGCCGGAGTGTTATAAATGTTCAGAGAGAAGGGATGTGGGTGAGCATGAGTGGGCAGGAAGTGGTTCCCACCAGAGGTCGAGGGTTGCCTGAACCTTCAGAGATGGGCCAGATTTGGACAAAAGGAGGTTCTTCATTTAAGACTTGATTTCGTCGCATCATCTCTGCCACATGTCTAGTCCCCTCTTACACCAGATGGCCCTCACTTCTGGACCCCCTACCTGTACTTGCTCTCTCTTTGGGCACTTCCTCCCTTCTCCCCCTCACCACTTTGTCAAGTTCTACATGGCAGGAACCTTGTGTTTTCCATCTTTTATTTTCACCCTGACAATGCCCCCTTCCTACTTCTACACCCGGGGACACACACAGCAACAGACGTACGCCTTGCTCACCTAAGGCCACCAACAGTTGCATGTTGAACAAATGAAGCAGAAGACCCTACGTTCTTATCCCAGGTTAACAATTTCACAGGCTTTTTCGGTATCAGTTCTCGCATACTGTGCACATCTACCACCCATGTGCGCCCCAGGCCGGGGCCTGATTGGCTCTCTGCACCAGTACAAGTCCGTGGAAGACTCTGGTCCTCACCTCCCTCCTCTATAAAGAGCTAGGGGTGGCCCGGTCATAGTTTCCTTGTAGGTGAGTTTAAGAATCATGATAATTTCCGGTGAAGGTAGATTCTGGGCTTGGCTCCTTCTCCCAGAGTTTCCGACACGGAAGGTTGCAGCAGCAATCTAGGTTTTAATATGTATCCAGGGGACTCTGAGGCACGTGGTCCCTGGGCTGCACGAGGTGACCCAGCTATGGCTATGAATCTAGAATGGAATATGTTGACAGACCCCGTGTTTGGGGCCGACAAAGGCATCTGTGTGAGGACAAACCCCTCTGAAGCACAAACAGGTCTTAATTTTCAGAGTTGTCCACTTGAAAGCTAATGACCCGGTTGTGTGAGTCCCCAGGGGAAATCTAGAAGAGTGAACCTGCGGGACAATCTAGCCTCTGGCCCCCTCTCCAAGATGAGGTCCTTCCGCTGGGCCCTCCTGCGGCCCTGAGCTGTAAGGCAGGGCCTGATTCTGATTAACTCCGAGGATCTGTTTTTGTTTGTTTGTTTGTTCTCCACGTGAAGGGGTGTCCATTTCTGCGGCCGGCCCTCCCAACTAAGGCACCCTGTTTGGGAAAGGCGACGTTTGCTAAGCCCTTTGGAGGCTCCTGGCTCCCGGAGAGGGATCGGTATCCCCATTGCTCTGGGAGGAGGCCTTTGTAGTGTCGACTTGCTGTTTGTGTTTCAGGCTCTAGGGGAAGGTTTGCTCCTAATTAAAGGCGTAAATGCTTTAATCCCTGGCCTGAGGGCTTCCCATAGCGCATTAGCCGTATTAGGAAGGAAATGGATTGTAATCCCTTTAATATAAGCCTGGAGGAACTCGAAGGCTTCTGGTTTGGGAAAAGAATTTCCTCCTGTGATTTAACAATGTTAACATGCCGAATTTGCATAGACAGAAACTTGGGGCCCAGCTTTCCCTCCAGAAAGAGCCAAGCCGATTCTCCCACAGAGGAATGAATGTTACAATAATTAAGCTCCTACAGCATACCAGACTCGATGCCAAGGCATTGTACATATTTTTCTCCTTTAGTTTTGTCACCCAACCCTGTCCATATGTATTTTGTCCATAAGGAAATGAAGGTAGAGAGGTGAATATTCTCACCGGAGGAAGGGGAGGAGGATCTCGGTGAGAGCCGTTGGTGTGCCCTGTGCTTTGTATGGACTGCTTATGGACTGCTCTCCACGCAATGTTTTTCTGTGTGTGCTTTTAAACATTGACTTCACCCTAACCATGCTTTTAGAAACACATTCCTAGCAGTTTCTATTGTGCAATTTCATTTGTCTTACCCTACACAATTTGAACCCAATGCTTGTATTTAGGCTTAAAAAAAAACACACAAAAACCAAACAGGATTTGCTTTCTGGTTTATTTTTCATCCCTGACAAAATGTTGAAAAGATCCCCCTTGCGTGCTGCTAAAGGCGACAGCAAGAACCATGAGAAACTTAGCTGTGCTGCTTCAGAAAAAGAACACGGATCACCACGATAATATAAACGTTGGTACATGATGGTTTTGCCAAGCTTCGGGCTGAGCTTACAAAAGTTCCTGACTATGCCGTAGTGCAAATGGAGGAAGTCTCGACGTTTCAGTTCTCAATGAAGAAACGAGGGCACTGAGGCTCTCGGAGTGGACCTGCCCACGACGTGTGGCCACGGGTGGCCCAGCTGAGGCCCCGCCGGGCTCCTGCAGATTGTGGCACGGACGCTGCTGCATTCGCTCTGAAGCCCCGAGGTTCTGCAGAAACCTGACCGCGGCGAAATCGACAACACCGGAAACCAGAAAGAAGACTGAGTAGGTGGACCCCTTCACCCTTTCCCTCCTGTGGCCTGATTTCCCTTCCTGCTGCCCTGGAGCACCCTTTTAGGGAGCCAGCAGAAAGTTCTTCAGGGCAGCCTCGCACTGCGGGGCCATGGGGGAGGGAGGCTGTGCTCCCCAAATACCGCAAACCCTCTCTCTTAGCTTCAAATACCGCCTATATCACCAGCAATTCCAGAGTGTCCAGGGCTTTCTTCCCGGGGCTATAGATTCTCCTACCCAGGTGTGTACCCGCTTGTCCACCCGGAAGCCACACAGATTCCATATGGTGGTCTTACTCCCCAAGCTGGCTCCTCCGCCCGCATTTCCTACCTCACCAAAGAGCGACCGACCCCCAGTGGCTCATCCCAAAAATCTGGGAATCATCTTTGATACCTCTCTCTGTCTTGCCTCTGCCTCTGTCTTGCCCCTGCCGATTCCTGATAATGATTAAATTCTATAGAGTTTACTTCCAAAATGCCTCTTGAATCCACCCATATCTCCATATCGCTGCCATCTCCTCCAACCTGTCCCAGCCACCACCATCAGCCAGTGGCCCGATCGCCGGGATCTTGTCTCATCCTCCCCCCAGGCCATTGTCCACCAGTGATCTTTTTGATATGTTGCTTCATCCTTCTGCTTAAACTCCCCAGTACTTCCCATTGTTTTCAGGATAAAACCCACTGATCCTCCTGTACCCCGCTGGATGAACCACCCCCACCCCCAGCCTCACCTGGAGCCACACGTGCCCCTCTTATTCTGCGCTAGCAGAACAGCCTCTGTCTTCCACACAAGACTGAGCTCCCTTTAGCCCTACAGCAGTCACACAGGCCAGAGCATGCTCCTGCCTCCCTAGGACTGAGGTAAAATGTCACTACTTGACGCAAGTCTTCCTTCCCTCCAAGACCGGATCAGGTCCCTGCACCCCATTTCTCTTCCATGGCATTGTCACAGCTGTAATTGAAGACTCACTTGTATAAGATATTTATCTATCATCACCCTGTAACTTCACGAAGGCAGAGGTTACTGCTGGTTTTCCTCCCTACTCTGATTACGGGCCCTGTACCATGTCTGGCAGAGAGTGGAAACTCAGAAAATGTGGGTGAAGCCTGGCCTGAAGAACACCAACGACCATCACAGACACATCCATTTGACTTTCTACATTCATTTCGGGTGGATATTACATACCCATTTTACAGATGATCACATTGACTTCTATTGAACTTACATGATTTACCCAAGGGCATGAAGATAGCAAGTATCAGGATTTAAAGTCAGGACTCCAAAATCTACTTGGTAATATTTCCCTGAAAATATATCCTTGAGGCACAAAAATCACTTGTTTTAGCCCAGCTGTCCCTCCACTTTCAACTCCGCGGCCACTCTGTTCTTCACCCCATTCTTTGCCATTTCCTTCAGGATTATTATATTCACAAGCACTTCTTAAATCCCTGCATGTAAGTGACCACGCACTGAGCGATAAAAAAGTGACCAAGACCAAGTTCTTTACCTGAAAGATACCACAGTTTGTTAGAAGTAACCACTTTAGTTCTCCAACCTTGAATTTGTTGGAACTGCTTCAGCTGTAAGTTACATAAACTCAACTAAAACTGGCTTCGGCAAGAAAAGAAATATATCGGCTCACATAAACTGCAAGGTCCGGATGTAGTTAAGCTTCAGGCATGGTTGTATCCAGGGGCTTAGTTAGTGTCCTCATGATGCAGTCACTCTCTGTCTTCATCTCTTGGGTCTTCTTTTCTCTACTGATTTTATTCGTGGTCAGGCTCTCTCCACTTGGTGGCAAAAATGGCTTCAGACAGCTCCAGGCTCCCACAGTTCTTAGTGCCTACTATCACAGAAAGACAGAGACTCTGCCAGGAGCTGAGAGTGATGCTTATCAGCCCACTTCTGGTCATGAGCCTCTCCTTGCATCAATCACGGTGGCCTGGGGGATGGACTATTCTAGGGACAACACACTCATTTAGAGCTGGAGTAGGGTCAGTACCACACAAATCACATGATCCCTGTAGGGGAGAGAAATAGTTCTCCAAAGGGAAACTGGCATGCCATTACAGAAAGGCGAAAGTCAGAGATTCCCAACACCCTTGCTCTTGGTTTCTTGCCCGCACCCACTCCTTTCCTGGGCCCCCCTCATTCCCCCTTGTTCCTGTCTTACAGGCTTTGCCCTTGCTGACCTGTGCTGAGAAGCCCTATCTTCCAGATCTTTCCATGACTGGTTCTTACACTTCAGATCTCCACTCTAATGCCACCCTTTTCGAGAGGCCTTCTCGGACCCCCCTGAAGAGCCACTCAGTCATTCTCTCAGACTTCACTTTGTTTATTTGCTGGATCTAATGGAGCAGTTGAGCAATTATTACTTTGTTTACTCTGTGTTTTGCTCTCATCGGAATGTAAACTCTGTGCAATCGGGGGGATTCCCAACTATTTTGTTCACTTGCTGAATCTGCACAGTTCAGAACAGCGCTCAACACGAAATAGTGCTCAATAAATATTGGTTGGATAAATGAAAGGAATCTGTGGTGGCATCTAGTGAGAGACCAAGGAGAGCTTCATGGAAGAGGTGGCCCTTAAAGAAAGTGAATAATTTTTATTGCGGTAATATATATATAACATAAAATTTTTACCATTTTAACCATTCAAAGTATACAATTTAGTGGTTTAAATATGTTTGCAATGTTGTGCAATCATCACCACCCTTATCCTTTTCCAGAAAGTTTTCATCTTCTTAAAATGTTTCCCCTTTCCTCCCAGTCCCCTGGCACGGGGGGACTCTACTTTCTGTCTCTATGAACTTGATGAGCCTAGGTACCTCATGTAAGTGGAATCATACAATCTTTGTCCTTTATGGTCTTGCTTATTTCACTTTGCATGTTTTCAAGGTTCATTCATGTTGTAGCGTGTGCTACAATTTCTTTTTAAAACTGAATAATATTTGAACAAAGGAAAAAAAAAGACAAACCGAAAAAACAGACTCTTGACAATAGAGAACAAACTGCTGGTTACCAGAGGGGAGGCAGGTGGGGGATGGGGGAACTAGGTGATCGGGATTAAGGAGTGTACTTGCCAGTGATGAGCACTGAAAAATGTATAGCATTGTTGAATCACTATATTGTCCACCTGAAGCTAATATAACACAGTACGTTAACCATACTGGAATTAGAAATTTTTTAAACTTTTTACAAAACAGAATCGTATTCCATCATATGTATACATCACATTTTGTGTATTCACTCACCTGTTGACGGATATTGGCGTTGTTTCCATCCCTTGGCCACTGTGAATACTGCTGCTGTGAACATGGCCGTACAAGTTTGTGTTCGAGTCCCTGCTTCCAGGTCTCTGGGGCACACACTCAAAGGAGGAATTGCAGGATCGTACAGCAATTCTGTGGTGATGTGTAATTTTTTGAGGAACCACCGTACTGTCTTCCAGAGCGGCCGCACCAATTTGCATTCCCACCAGCAGCACATGAGGACTCCAGTTTCTCCATATCCTCGTCAGCACTTATTTTATTTTTCATTTTTGGGATCATGGTCAGCCTCAAGGGTGTGAAAGAGGGTGCAATTCTGACAGACAGAGGAAGGACAAGCCAGCCTTTCAGGCAACAGAGGCCTGGAGGGGCTCTGGTGTGCAGTGGATCGAGTCGCCCGCGGTCTGATGTCAAAATCCATGTGGGGTTCTGTTTCCCTCCCTCTCCTGGAAACGACCGATTCTGTAGAGTATTGGCAAGCCCCCGCCTCCCCGGCACCTTCCAATGCCGCTGCCGGGGTTCCTGTTGGCTCAGGTGTTCTGGAAGCCAGCGGCTTGCCGTGAGAGGGTGGGCCAGGGACCTGGGCACTGCCGCACGGGAGGTGAGCCAGTCACCCATCACAATGACCAGGGACTGTGACCAAAGCAGCCTGCATCTCAAGGACAGGTGTGGCAGTGCGACAAAGTGGCGGGACTCTTCACGCAGCGGGGCACCTGGAGTGGGAAGGGCAGGAGCATCGTCATCCTCTTGGCAGAAGGAGGGGTAGGTGCTGTTTGCACTGAAGCTGGGTCCCAGCCCCAGGAGGGGAGCTGTCCATGCACAAAACGGAGGGGACATAGGGACTATTTGAGGTCTGGCAACTGCCGTGCTCGGCCACAGCGCACTGAATGGAGTGAGGCTCAGGGCGGTGTTCCGTGGGAATGGAGTGGAGAACCAGTCAAGAACTGGGAATTCAGATTGCTCCCCAGTGCCCAGCTGTGAGGCTCCCCACTAGGACTTCAGGGCTGGGGAGTGAGGGGCAGGATTGGACGTATCTGCTGCTATTGTTCAGCTGGGAAAGCAGAGCCTCACAACTTTCTTCACCTTGGATACCCCCAACCCCACTAGAAAACATGGTTGGTGCTTCTGAATCAGGGCGCCTCTAAGTCCTAAGCCTGCAGCCTGCTTCTCCAGGGCAGCTCAGAGCCCTGTTCAGTGGGACCCGAGTGTTGGAGTCAGCTCATCCTGGCTCTGGGAGCCCATTCCGTGTACATCTGTGCAACCCCACATTAGTGACATTATGTCGATAGCCTGAAATGGGCCGTGGTGGGAGCATTTACACCCCAGAAACTGGTAAATGCTACCAACCACTGCTTATTTATTTGCCTCATAAAGGTGGTTATTAAAGACTTACCAGCACACTACCTGCCCTGCTTGAGAGGTGAATCTGATGTTCTCATCAGCTCTGATTCCGTCTGGGACCTGCTCCTGCCCCTTTGTCCCAGGACCCCTGTCCACCTGCCCATTGATCCTTGCTGCTGCCATCAACCCCTGGATGACTGAGTAATGTGCAGGGGAGGTCTAAGAGGACTTGCTTGCTTGGCACATGGCTTTGGGGACGACGGCTGTTTCCCCCGGCCCGTGGCGGAAGCAGGGCTAACCAACCTGTCTGTGTCTAGGTTGTCCTACTATGGCAGGTGCGGTGTACCCCAGACAGGTGAGTGTTGTGGGTTTCTGTCGCCTGTGACCACCTCAAGGTTGAGCAGCTTTAGCAGACAGGCCCAGGCACCTTGGGCTCCCTCTGGTTGTCATTCTGGAATGATGTGTGTACGTGTGTGTGTGTGTGTGTGTGTGTGTGTAATAGGCAGAGGAAAGTAATGATTTATGGTTTTCTGGGGGCTCACTTATTTATTCAGCATGCATTTAATAGGCACCTGTGGTGTGTCAGGCCCTGTGCTGGGCTTCGAGTCTGCAGAGATGCCAAAGATTAGGTCCTAATCTAGTATACTTCATTAAATCAGTTACAATTACCATGGTAAGTGCTGTAATGAGGGATGCAAAATGTGCTGTGAAAGCAGAGGCGAAAGAGTTTAATTTGGGGGAGGTGAATAGAAGGGTGGGATAGATGTTTTGCGGGAGAAATTTAATCTGGGTTTTGGAGGATGTGTAGGAGTTTGTCAGTCCGTGAGGAGTACCACTAGCATTTCCAGCAGGAGATAAGAGCATGCGCATCTGTGAAAAGTGGAGTGTAGTGAGGCTGGAGTGCAGAAGGCATGGAGGGGAGTCAAGCAGGGCAAGATGGCAAAGGTCAGTAGAAGCCAGATCATGGGGGCTCTGAATGCCAGGCCCAAAAGTTGGTCTTGGTCCTATGGGCCATGAGAAGCCATCGAATACCTTTAGGTGGAAGAATGGCAAGATGAGGTCTCTTGTTTTGTAATCTCCCTTGCCCTTCAGGCCCCTGTGGATTTAGACACATACAAAAGCTCCTACATGGTTGACTATCAACACTACGGGAAGCACAAATACTCCAGAGTCACACCACAAGAGGTAAGAAGTTATTCGGTCTTGTCTTCTGTTCAGTCACCCACTGAAATCATCTTTACTTCATCTTTATTATGTGTGGATATTGGGGGCACTTATTTAGAACAATATCTGATGCCGGGAGAGCTAAAGAAGTCTTTTATGTGTGTGCTTTGTGTGTACATTTTATTTTTAAAAAAAAATTTTATTGTTATGTTAATCACCATACATTATATCATTAGTTTTTGATGTAGTGTTCCATGATTCATTGTTTGCGTAAAACACCCAGTGCTCCATGCAGAACATGCCCTCTTTAATACCCATCACCAGGCTAACCCATCCTCCCACCCCCCTCCCCTCTAGAACCCTCAGTTTGTTTTTCAGAGTCCATCGTCTCTCATGGTTCGTCTCCCCCTCTGATTTGCCCCCCCTTCATTCTTCCCCTCCTGCCATCTTCTTTCTTCTTCTTCTTTTTTTTTTTAACATATATTGCATTATTTGTTTCAGAGGTACAGGTCTGTGATTCAACAGTCTTGCACAATTCACAGCACTCATCATAGCACATACCCTCCCCAATGTCCATCACCCAGCCACCCCCCCCCCCCCCCCCCCCCCCCCCCCAATAACCCTCAGCTTGTTTCCTGAGATTAAGAATTCCTCATATCAGTGAGGTCATATGATACATGTCTTTCTCTGATTGACTTATTTCGCTCAGCATAACACCCTCCAGTTCTATTCACGTTGTTGCAAATGGCAAGATCTCATTCCTTTTGATGGCTGCATAATATTCCATTGTATATATATACCACATCTGCTTTACCCATTCATCTGTCAATGGACATCTTGGCTCTTTCCACAGTTTGGCTATTGTGGACATTGCTGCTATAAACATTGGGGTGCACGTGTGTGTACGTTTTAAAAGGTACATCAGCCCTAAGTCATGCACACAAGAGTGTAAATGATATACATTCACAGTTTAAATAACATTGACAAAACAAACACCAGTGTACCTGTTATCAGCCAGCTGAATGAAAACATAGCACATTAGAAGTACCCTAGAGCCCCCAGGGGACCCCTCCGTGCTCCCACTCCTCCTCCCACCTCCAGAGGTAGCCACTCTTCTGAATTTTGGGTTAATCATTCCCTTGGGCATCTTTTAAAAAAATAGTTTTACTCTATATGTATCCCTGTAAACTGTTGAGGTTTGCCTTTTTGAGCTCTGTTACACATTGGATCATACTATTTGTACTCTGTGACTTTTACTTTTTGCCAAACATTATGTTATTTATAATATATTATTCATTTTCTGCTGTGTTGTATTACATTGCATGAATACGCCACCATATATTTGTCCCCTCTGCTGTTGGACATCTGGGTTTTTACTTGTCTGCTACTTCTCCTATTGTCCCATGCTGCAATGCGGATTACACAGCCTAAGGCGCAGGAGTCCCCGGCCCAGGGGGGGAATTGCTTGTCCCAGGGAACATCGCTATTGGCCAAAGTGGCTGCGTCACTGGAGCAGGGGACAGTCCGTTCTGTGGCTCTCCAACCTTGCCATCAACTTGTATTGAAAGACTTTCCAATTTTGGCTAATTTGGTGGGTTTGAAAGAATATCTTCTTGTGCTCATAATTTTCAGTTCACTGCTTATTAATGAGATTCAGCATCTTTTCATATGTTTATGGATATTTATTATTCTGTGAGATGGCTGTCATGTCTTTTGCCCGTGTTTTTATTTTTTATTTTTTTAATTTTAATTTTTAGGATTTTATTAATTTATTTGACAGAGAGAGAGAGACAGCGAGAGAGGAAACACAAGCAGGGGGAGTGGGAGAGGGAGAAGCAGGATTCCTGCGGAGCAGGGAGCCCGTTGCAGGGCTCGATCCCAGGACCCTGGGATCATGACCTGAGCCCAACGCAGACGCCTAAAGACTGAGCCACCTAGGTGCCCCTTGCCCATGTTTTTATTGGGATGCTTGTCTTTTTCTTCTTAATTTGTAGGAGTTCTGTAAATAGACATGTTTCATTTGTCAGTTACAGAAATGGGAACACTCTTCACAGGCTGTGGTCTATCTTTTCACTCCCTTTCAGTGAATAGAAATTTTTACTTTAATATAGTTGGATGTACCAGTCTTTCCCTTTATCATTTGTCTTTTTTAAATCTTGTTCAAGAAATCCTTTCCTATCTCCACGTAGCTCCACTAAAAATAAGAAAATCTGTACAAACAAAGATGGAACAATTTCTGGGATATAGAATTTAACGGAAGCAAAATGCAGAGTGGGATTATAATGTGCATCAGTTGCGTACAGGCCAGGCGGTGTAAAATTCATTATATGTTTATACAAACATAAGCTATATCTAGAAAGATAGAAAAAACGCTTACCTCAGTGGTTGCCTCTGGAGATGGGATCCAAGGGAGGAGGAGGGGTGGGAAAGAGACTGACTTTTCACTAGAAACCCTTTTCTACTATTTCAGTATTTCCCTGGGTTGTATATATCACCATTCAAAAACCAATTTAAATTTTTTTTAACTAAAGAGAAGTGTGCTCTGTCTTGGATGAGGCCAAGGAAGCTTGCTTGCTTCGCCTTTCACCTCTCTCAGCCATCCATTCCTGTGTGACTTATTTCCACAGCAAGCGAAGCTGGATGCCCAACTCCGGGACAAAGAATTTTATAGGGTCGTCCCCAGCTCCAAGCCCAGGCTAGAGGATGGATACCCCGCCTTCAGAAAACCCCACATGACCGCCAAAGACCTGGGACAGCCCGGCTTCTTCCCCCCGCAGGATCAGGACCGTGTGGCCGCAGCGGAGGACGAGGGCAGGTTCACCAGTATATGCCCTTCCGTGTACCCCATTTCCCACGCCCTGTACCTGGCCCAGGGTGTCCCCAACCGGGTCCACCAGAGCGCCGGCTTTCCGTGCCTCCTGGAGCCTGAGCTCCAGCCTGCGCCCGAGGAGGGCAAGGGCTACTTTCTGCTGCCTGGCTGCCTCTGTCCGTATCACCATGAAGTCAAGTTCCCCATCTTGAACCGATGGGGGCCCTTGATGCCATTTTACCAGTAGGAAGGGTGAGAGCGCCTTCAGGGGCGCCACGGACATCCCCCCTCTCCCAAGGAAGTCCGCGCTCGGCACTTGGAGAACGGACAGGAGGACTGAAAATAAAACCCTGGGAAGACGTTCCAGCAGCACTGAGGGTGTTCTACCTTGTTCCCTGGCCTGTCCCGGGACAGCATCTGCACCCGCGCACCACCTGCCGAGGGGAGGGGCAGGGACAGCAGGGGGGAAAGAGGGGAGGGGAGGGGGGGGAGAAGGGAGGGAGGAAAACTGGTGTGTGTGGAGGCTGGAATGTGTGTGACGTCGCATGACAACGAAGAGTCCTGCTGGAAAGATTCTTGTTCTAGACATTTACTTACAAAACGGGACAAATCTCGTTTCCCATAGTTGTCTGAACGTTGAGGGTGACTGTAAAATGCTGTTGGGTAACCTTCCCTCAGACGCTTAGTTTGCTCACCACGCCCACCCCGTAGCCCATTTCCAGGGCATCATTTTATACTTTCCTTCTTGCTCAGTGGAGCTTCTGTAACCATATCCATGTATGAGTGGGTTAGGAAGCAGGTAGAGCTGCCGAACTAGGAACCGAGGTGCAGTGGCTTGAACATCCTAGTTTCTCCCAGTCTAACAGTTCGGAGGTAGGCGGCCGAGGACGGTGGGGCGTCTCTGCTGTGGTTCCCATCTCTGCGTCCAAGGTGGCTGCCATAGACTAAACTGTGTCGCCCCCACCCCCCAGATTCATAGCTTGAAGCCCTAACCCCCAATGTGACTGTATTTGGAGACAGGGACTTTAGGGGGTAATTAAGGTCCAATGAGGTCATAAGGGTGGGAGCCTGTTCTGATAGGATTGGTGGTCTTCTAAATAGAGGAAGAGAAAGAGAGCTCTTTCTCTCCCTCTCTCTCAGCATGTACACACACACACACACACACACACAGGAACAGCCATGTGAGGCCACAGCGGGAAAGGCAGCCACCTGCAAGCAGGGAGGAGAAGCCTCACCAGAGACCAAACTCTGCCAGACCTTGATCGTGGACTTCCAGCCTCCACAACTGTGAGAAAATAAATTTCTGTTGTTGAAGCCCGCCGGCCTGTGGTATTTTGTTATGCTAGTCCAAGCTAAGAGAGTGACTCATTCAGTTATTGACATTTTCCTGGGAGCAGAAAGCAAGAAACGCCCAGAGGAATACAGGTGTATTCCCTTTCAGGGGCACAGACAGATACGATATTCTTCTTCGCTACCAGTCCTGTCCTCTTGGCCAGAGCTCAGCACATGGTCCCACCAAACTACAAGGAAGGCTGGGAAATTCACCTTGGTCCTGGGTGGCCCTGTGCCCAGCAAAAAATGAGAAGTTAGAAGAATAGAAGGAGAGGATTATTTGGATGGATGACTATTTTTGCCACAATACATGAGAAGGCTTTCCTGTTGGAATCATCCTATACACCATGCTTCCCTAGGGGATCTTGTTCAAATGCAGATTCTGAGTTGGTTGGTCTAGGCTGGGGGCAAGATTCTGCATTTCCAATAAGCTCCCAGGTGTGTGGTGCTGCTGGAAGGGAGACTGTACCTGGGTAATGAGGCTCTCTACACAATACTCTGCATCTTCCTTTTCTCTTCACAAGTCATTACTTATAGGTCTAATTATTTTTAATGGCTGCCTGGTATTCCATTGAATTGATAGATCTTGATTTATTCAACTATTTCCTTATTGGGGGGCAGTCACGCTTTTCCAATTTCCTTCCTACAAATTATGCAGCAATAACAATTCATGAGCATATATCCTTACAAATGATGCTTTTATTTCTGCAAGACAGAGTCTTACGAGTGCTGGCTTTGTGCTGGGTCAAACGGGGTGGATGCTTGGTGCTAATAGATACCACCCGAACAGCCCCCTTCCTCCTTCCCATCTCCTCACCAGCACAGAGATATTATCAATCTTTTTTTGATTTTTGCCAATTTCATGAATAGAAAATGGTATCTCATCTCGGCTTTAATGTGCAATTACTTGGCCACTAGTGAGATACAGGATCTATTTTATCCCATTAGCCATTGGGTTTCTGAGTCGCATCTTTTTTTTTTTTTAAGATTTTATTTATTTATTTGACAGAGAGAGGCACAGCGAGAGAGGGAACACAAGCAGGGGGAGTGGGAGAGGGAGAAGCAGGCTTCCCGCCGAGCAGGGAGCCCGAAGCAGGGCTCGATCCCAGGACCCCGAGATCACAACCCGAGCCGAAGACAGACGCTCAACGACTGAGCCACCCAGGCACCCCTGAGTCGCATCTTTTGCCCTGAATTATCTTTCTTCTTACCAATTTATAGGTTTTTTTTTTTTCACATGGCCATGTTAGCCCTTTATCTAGGACATGTTCCAAACATGTTCTGTCTTAACTTTTAAATATACAATTTAAAATATGTAATCTGAACATATTTTGTTCTAACATAAAATGCATACCTTCAGTAGAAAATGTTGCAAAGTGAAGAAGGTGTGAAGAAGGAAAAGAAATCACCTCAATCCCACTGCTCAGTCAAGAGACAGCTCCTGTTAACACTTTGATGCCCAGGCTGCCAGACAATGGTTAGATCCTTGGGCTGTTGAGCCAGACAAATCCGGGGTTCCACCCATGCCTCAGTTTACATCTTAGCAGCTGAGGGGTATTCTAGAAAGTTATTCCATGTCTCTGAACAGCAATGTCCTCATTAGTAGAAGCACTAATAACGCTCCTACCTTTTGAGTCAACACTGTTCTCATAGCATCTGAGATATATAATCAGTGTTCAGGGAGAACTTTTATAGGCGTTTTTACAGATCTCATACTGAAGATGTAATTTCAAATCCTGCTTGGTCTTTGTGGCATTAACTATAAGCATTGCCACTCAACCTCAAACTTTATAAATATCCTTGCACAAACATACCATAATTACTATTGTTAGACATTCAAGTTGTTTCCAATTATGTATTTTTCTCTTGCAAATTAGGCTACAGAATAAACTTTTTTTCTATAATTAGGGAGAAAAAGAAGCAAAGTTACTGTGTCAAGGTGTATGGATATATTCTCAATGAGTATTACCAACCCACTTTCTAAACAGGCGTGATCTTTAATATTAAGGAATCATTTCTTAGGTGTGATGATGGGATTTTGGTTATGTTAGAGAGACTTCATTTTGAAATACTTACAGGAGAGATGATGTCTGAAATTTACTTTAAAATGCTGTAGCAAAGGGCGCCTGGGTGGCTCAGTCGGTTAAGCATCTGCCTTTGGCTCAGGTCATGATCCCGGGGTCCTGGGATCAAGTCCTGCATGGGGTTCCCTGCTCAGTGGGGAGCCTGCTTCTCCCTCTCCCTCTGCTGCTCCCCCTGCTGTGCACTCTCTCTCTCTGCCAAATGAATAAATAAAATCTTTAATAACTAACTAAATAAATAAAATGATGTAGCAAAACAGTGTTATTAGAACAAGGGAATAAGTAAAACAAGATCAGTGACAAAATAAAAGCTGTAGCTGGTGATGGGTGCACGGAGGTCCATTATCCTACTCTCTCCACTTCTGTGTGTGTTTGAAATTTCCCATCATAGACATTAAAACAGGAAGGAAAGGAGGAAGAGAGGGAGGGAAAGGAAGAAAGGAAAGGAGGAAAAAAGAAAGATGCACCCCTTTAGACTACTGCTAGCCATTTATAAGCATGTCTAATTCACACTATCCTTGTCATCCTTCCTACTCTCAGTAAGAAAGAAAAAGAGAAAAGAAAGGAAGGAAGAAAGGAAAGAAGGAAGGAAGGAGGGAAGGAAGGAAAGGGAGGGAGGGAAGGAGGAAGGAAGGGGGAAGGAGGGAGGGAGGAGGGAAGGAGGGAGGGATGGAGGGAGGGAGGAGAGAGAAAGAGAAAGTCTGTTAGTTGGATAGTATAGTCTCTGGTCCCTGGTGAAGTTAAATAATTTCACAAATGATCCTTATCTCTTCATCGCTTGTCAAATGCTTTCTTACCAGTGTGCAGTCCCTTCTCCCTTACCTGTTACAATCCTTAGTGAATCTGTTTTATCCATAACACCTTCTACGATGTGTGTAAAAGAGTGTCTATGAGTGAAAGTTTACTACTTTTAAATAACATTTTTTCCAGTGCTGGGTCATGTGGATCAGCTGACAGTTTTGTTTTGTTTTTTAAAAGATTTTATTTATTTATTTATTTGAGAGAGAGAGAGACAACGAGAGAGGGAACACAAGCAGGGGGAGTGGGAGAGGGAGAAGCAGGCTCCCCGCAGAGCAGGGAGCCCGATGCGGGGCTCGATCCCAGGACCCTGGGATCATGACCCGAGCGGAAGGCAGATGCTTAACAACTGAGCCACCCAGGGGCCCCTCAGCTGACAGATTTAACACATAGTTACTTCCACAAAATGATATAGTTGAGGTGAAAACATTCCTAACAATAGCTACCCTTTATAGAGCACTCATCCTATGCCAGGCTCTGTGCTGCACACATCACATGCATTATTTTGTTCTCACACACCGATGAAGAAACAGAGGGTCAGGGAAGTTAAGTGCCCTCCCAAAGCCACACGCGGCAAAGCCAGAATGTGAATCCCAGATTTATCTGATTTTAACCCAATGGTTCAGTCATTTTTAGAATGTTGCATGTCTTTTTTATTCTACATAAATGATGGAAAGCCCTTTAATATGATAGCTGTCTTGCTCCCTAATGTCCAAGTTTCCTGGATTAACCACCCCTTTGGGGGGAACAATGGGCCAACCAAGAAGATGGGCGGATTCAGAGCTCCCTCTGGATTCTGAATCCGAGGTGTTCAGGAAGTCATAACCCCCATCACAGACTCACAAAGGCTGCGACTCGCCGTGCTTAAGATCTGAAATGGGTCACAGAGACAAGTCTGGACGGCTCCATGGGAGCCAAGGGACACAGCAGGAAGGCTAGCTGGGGCCTGGGCCCCTTGCAGCAGAGCACAGGGAGGGACTGGCTCCAGCCATGAGGATGAGTGGAGACACCCAACACGCTGCACTTGAGACGCTGGCCACCCAGTCCCACAGAGAGGCCTCAAGGTCCTGAGCTGGGTCTGGGCAAGAGCCACTGAAGTCCAGAGAGCTCGCCTCAGAAATCTCTCTGTCCGACTGGGCCCTCCATCAGTCCCCGCCTTGGCCAGCTTGCTCTGTCGGCATCCAGGAGCACCCCCTGCAGGCCCTCCCCATATCCCCCCCCACCCTCCCCACCCCCCGCCCCAGGGATCAGAACGCAGGTGTGATTATTCCTCATCTCCTGCATAACCTGGCTCTCTGGCCCTCCATGTGAGCACGACCCTTCCGACCCGGGCTCCCCACGCCTTCCCCATTGCCCACCTCTGGGCCTGTGCACTTGCCGTTTCTTTCTGTCCGCTAGAAAACCCTTTCGTCTGCTTTCCCCCAGCTGAATTACTGTCTTCTTGGAAAAGCCTGTCTGGACCATCCCCTGTCCCTAAGTTTGCCATTCCTGCGAGTTCCCAAGTCCTGTCATTCCTACATCTCTCCGAGGGGTGCTATAAGGATTACCGGACCCAACACCTCGGGCCTGGCAGAGAAGCTCAATACTTCCTAGAACTTTTTCATTTTAATTTTTATTGTCTTTAAAATTGTTACGGTTGTATTTGTGTCAGAGAGTCTTTTATTTCTCTTTGTTGCTCCTGGAAGCTGGCGTAGAGTAGAGGCTCAATAAATATTGAAGGAATGAAGGGGGTAGGGCTTTCTAAGGGGAAGCACAGCAATGAGGTGGGCCAGGCCTGACCTCCAGGCATTTTCTATGGCAGCTCTCCTAGCTCTTACCCCGGCAGCTTCGGGCTCCCTGCAGGGTTGTGTGTCCACCTGGGGAAGCTCTCAGTACCCGGTGATGTCAGGTTACCTGAGTGACCTTCCTGAGGATGGCCCACAGCTTTGCCAACTGAATTCTACTCTTAACCAGATGGAGTCATCTTTGGGAAGACTGCCCGTCTGTGGGAACTCCAAATTGGGTTTGGGCCACCCCCGTACGTTTCTAGTCTCAACTCTGGCCTAGTGCAATAACTGTATTTATTTATTTATTTTTAAATATATTTTTAAAGGATTTTATTTATTTATTTGAGAGAGAGGGAGAGAGAGCAGGAGCAGAGGGGAGGGGCAGAGGGAGAAGCAGGCTCCCTGCAGGGAGCCCGATGCGGGACTCGATCCCAGGACACTGGGGTCATAACCTGAGCTGAAGGCAGATGCTTAACAGACTGAACCACCCAGGCGCCCCAGTATAACTGTGTTTAATCAGTAGATTCAGGAGAAGCCTGTTTTGGTCAGTGGACATTGTAATATTCTCAGAAGAAGATTCCTAGCTTCTTGTCCAGTTTATTCCTGGGGCGGAACATGGCTGCATGCCAGCAGCCACCCCATCTATCTTCACTCCTCTTGCATTTTTTAAGGCCCCCTGAAACACCTCAACATGAGGGAGAAAGCACAGACTTTGGAGCAAGTGCCGTGGAGTGGACCCCTGGTGCCACCGGGCGTGCCAGCCCTTGTCGGGCTCAGCACAGACCTTATCTTATTAAAAACCTACCGTAAACGTGGAGTTAATACAGCTGCAACCCCATTTTATAGCTGAGGAAACCGAGGGCTCAGGCGATTTGGCCAAATGTCACAGGATTTGGAGCTAGGCTTCTTCCTTCCGTGAAATCTCACTTCCATAAAAACCTTCAGTTTTATCATCTGTAAAAAGAGGGTAATTATGCTCATCTCATAAGGTACAAACAAGAATGTGCACAAGTGAACTTAAAAAAAATTTTTTTTTAAGGTTAATAAAGTGCACCTTTCAATTAGTAACGTAAAAGACAAGGAGTTGACACCTGTTTTGTGGCACTTGCTTGTAGATTTGCCCCGGCCCAGCACCGTGCCCCACCCCAGCGTGAAGTCATCCTGAAGGGTTGTTTTTGTCATTCCTTGGCCTGGGGAGGAGCCCTGATTCTGAGGCTGCAGAAACAGGATTGGGAGGCTCCAAGATAATGGTAGCAGCCCTTACATGTGTATATTCTTCGGAGTTTACAAAACACAGCCAGAGATGGTATCTCCCTTCAATCTCATTTCATCTCCTGACACAGGAAATCTTACCCCCATTTCACAGAGGGGACAAGTAGCTAAGGCTGAGTGGGGGTGCAGACCCCAGGCTTGTACTGCCGTGTGCCTTTCCCAGATCAAGCAGCCATTCACCATTGATCCCTAGCTCTGAAAGAGTGCCTTGCATCTGAGCACCTTGGTAAAATGCTGATTCCTCAGCTCCACCAAGTCTGGATGGAGGGTCACTAGGTGTGGAGCCAACTCCAAAAATCTGTATTTTTATCCAGTTCATGTGGAGGTTGAGTTGCTGGTGCTCTGTGGATCACACTTTGAGAAGTGGCAGAAGAGGATGCGGAATTCTTGGAAGTCTCTGGGCAGACACCAGTAAATCGCTGCTGGCAATAAACATAACTGGGAGTGGGTGTGGGAGGGGTGGACATGTGGGCTGGGGGTAGGTCAGAGTAGGTGCACATGTTGAAATATCTCAAGAATGTTTGGGCCAAGTACCATGCCAGAATGTGTTCATTAATTTCCAAACATTGAAAAAATATATATATTCCACTTATGTGAAGTACCTAAAGTATTCAAACCCACGGAGAGAGAGTAGAAGGGTGGTTGCCCACGGCTGGAGAGGGGATGGGAGGCACAAAGTGAATGTACTTACTGCTACTGAACTATACACTTAAAAATGGGTGGAATAGGGATGCCTGGGTGGCTCAGTCAGTTAAACATCTGCCTTCAACTCAGGTCATGATCCCACGGTCCTGGATCGAGCCCTGCACCAGTTTCCTGCTCAGAGGGGAGCCTGCTTCTCCCTCTCCATCTGCCTGCCGCGTGCGCTCTCTCTTTCTCTGTCAAATAAATAAATAAAATCTTTTAAAAATGGGTGAAATAGTAAATTTTATGTTATGTGTATATTTTATCACAATACATACATACATACATACATACATACACACACATATGAAAGGGAGCTTCTCTAAGTATGACCTAAAACCTGGGAACTATCAATTTAAAAAAAAACTAATGCATTGCCTACATAATAATCAAAATTTCTGCATGGAAAAATTACCATACACAAAATCGAAAGGCAAAGAACAAACTGGGAAAATATTTGCAATACAAATGACAAAAGCATCTGAGTCCCTTATATGCCAAGAAGAAAAAGACCAACGATGCAGGGGGAAAAAAAATTCACTTTTTAATTCAATCATTTGCTCTTTTGGCAAATATTTGTTTAACACATATGTGCCCGACACCATTCTAAGTGCCGGGAATGTAGCAAAAAATAAATAAATAAGCATAATATTAAGATGAGGAGAATCAATACCAGTTGGGGGAAATGACAATAAACTAAACCAGGAAAGTATATAATATGCTGGAAAGTAACGAGTGATATGGAGAAAAGGAGGGCGGGCCTGGAGGGCAAGACAGCTGTCCCGAGGGGCACAGGTTAAGTGGTTCTCGGAGCAGGGCTCACTGTGAAGGTGATATTTGAGCAAAGCCCCGAGGGGGAGAGAGATCTTCTCACGGTGATGAGTGGGGCCAAATGACCAGGAGAGACCCCAAAGCGTCAGGCCTGGGAGGCCGTGAGGGCAACAGAATGAGGTCAGGGAAGTCACAGGGTGCTGCACAATTGTCTACAGACGGGTGAGCAGGTGCAAAGGCTCTTAGTCTTCTTTTACAGGAGATGGGACCGCTGGAAGGGAATGAGCAAAGGGACTACATAACCCAATTTTTAGGGTTTTTTTTTTTTTTTAAAGGTTTTTATTTATTCATTTGAATGGGTGTGAGCGAGTGAGAGAGAGAATGCGGGGGGCGGTGGGGAGGTTCAGAGAGAGAGGGAGAAGCAGACTTCCCGCTTTCCCACATGGGGCTCGATCCCAGGACCCTGGGATCACGACCTGAGCCGAAGGCAGATGCTTAACTGACTGAACTACCCAGGCGCCCCCCGATTTTTAGGTTTAAAGACAGACTTTGGCCACTGGATTATGAAAAGACTGAGAGGGACAAAGGCAGAGGCGAAGAAGTGGATTAGGATAATCCAGGCAGGAGGTGCTGGTCATTGGGGCCAGAGCATCAGCTGGGGAGATAGTAAGTGGTTGGCTTTGGGAGGCCTTTGAAGGGACAGCCAGTGGAATTTATTAACAGATTGGCTGGGGGGCACATGAGAGAAAGAGAGGCGTCAAGATGACTCCGTGTTTTGGGCTTATGCAAAGTGGAAAGGTGAGCTGCTTTTCTTTGAATGGGGAGATGATGATAGTTGAAATGGGTTTTGGGGGAAGATCAATTTGGATCCGGCAGCATTAAGTTAGAAATGCCTCTAGGACATCCAAGTGCAGATTTGCGGAGGCAGCGGGCTACACAGGAGAGGTCAGGACCAGCTGGAGATAGAAACTGGGCAGTTAAGAGCCTATGGGTGGTATTGAAAACCAGGAGACCCGACACCATTGCCAAGGTGTGGAAGTGGTCCAAGGACTGAGGTCTGGGGCCGGTCAAGGTTGAGAAGTCAGGGAGATGGGGAGGAGCTGCGACGTGGGAGGAAAATCAGGTGGAAACCAGGTGAGGAGAGGTATCAGGGTGGGGGAGCCATCACAGGATCGGTGGGGTCAGCTGCTGCTGTAGGGTCAGGAGGCAAGAGCCCTGAGGATTCCTGCTGGATGCAGCAAGGGTATTGATGACCTGGCAAGGAGCCTCGGTGGGGGAAGAAGGCTGGCAAGAGAGAATGGGACAGAAGAAATGAAAGCACTGACTATAGAGAACTGTTGAAAAGCTTTGTGGTAAAGGGTGGTGGGGGGGAGGGGAGCAGAAAAATGGGCAAGGACATGGAAAGTTCACAGAAAAAGAAATACGTGTGGCTTCTAAACATAGGGAAAGATGCTGTACTTCATAATCAAATAAACCAAATCAAATAAACCGAGATGTCATTTTATACCTATTAGATTAGGAGAAGTTAAAAAGTTTATACTATATTGTTGGAAGGGCAGAGAAGCCAACCATCATCCCTTGTTTTAGGACTTCAAATTAGCACAGCCTTTCTGGTTGACAAAAATGTACTTACGCTTCCACCCAGCAATTCTACTCCTTGGGATGTCCCAGTGCATAAAGTCACACAGATATTCAATGACTATGTACAGGTATATTCACATTATTATTTATAACATCTATAATAAAACCCTGGAAGAAATCCAGATGTCCATCACCGAGCCCCACTGTGCAGCATTCATTAATGGAACACGAGCAGCTGTATGTAGATGCGGCAGGATCGTTCTGGACCAGTAAACAAGGAAAGCAAGGGTATATGATCTCCCATTTGTGACGAAAGGGGATACCCACATACACGCCTGTGCAAGTCGGGGAGACTTCTAGGAACATACACAAGAAAACAGGGATGACCCTGGAAGGGCGGACCAGGGTTCAAAGGTGGAGACATATCTTACTTCCTATACTTTTGCACTGTTTGAAATTTTGCCCACGAACATGTACTGTGTTAAGAATTCACTTTAAAATAAAAACTTCTACAATGGGGTCATACCATGTAGAGTCGGAGGGGACTTTCAGGTGATCTAGCCTGGTGGTTCCCATAGCCCAAGTCCACGGTCAGGCTGTGTTGGAATCACCTGGGGGCTGTGAAGACGCAGAGCTAATGTGCGGAGTCGCATCTCATGGTCCCGTCTGGTGACGTGGATAATAGCTCCCGAGGCCATTGTGAAACACAGGCAGGAGAATGCGGTGGGCACCATGCTCACCACAGGGTACAGTTCCCTGGAGACACTGAGGGCCTTACAAGTGTCAAACCCTGCTCTGGGGGCTGGTTATCAGTAAGAAGAGACCGTTGACAACACAATATAACAGCTTGCATTAACCGTTTTACAGAAGATAACTAAAGCCCTTAAAAGCCCTAGGAGGGCAGGCACTATTCCTGTCCCCATTTTACAGATGAGAAAACAGAGGCATAGAAAAGTCACAAGCTAATGAGTGCCTAAGCCAGCAGTCTAGCTCTTAAGGTTATAAACGTAATGAAAAGAGAAAAGAAAAGGATTCGGACAGAGTGGAAGAGCACGTCTGGTACGGTGGTCCGAGCAGACCTCCCCGCGATCTGCTAGACAGGAGAAGCTCTGCGGGCTGAGAGACTCGTGGCAAACACGAGGCCATCTGATGAAGATGGCTGGGTGCACTCACGGGACAGGAAGAAGGCCAGTGTGACTGGCTGTGCCGATTGTCAAGGACAGACTGAGGGAATATCTGATCACCTTAAAGCAGCCTTTCTCTCCTGGTATGATTACTTCTTTAGGTGGCAGTCCTGTTCTTTAGGAAATTCTTCCTTGGGCTGAGCTTTACTGATTTCTCCCAATAGCCATTTTCTCTTCTGTATCAAGAGAACCTCTATTTAAATTAAAAAAGAGAGAGAGAGAGGAGAACTCCTAAGTTTTTTAGTTGGGCCATGGCCACCTAGGCGAAAGACTACATTTCCCAGCTTCCCTTGCATAAAAATGAGGCCATCTAAGTTTCAGCCAAGGGGCCATCAGCAGAAGTGATGTGTGCATCTTCCCTTCCTCCAACCTGTAGCTTAGACAGATTGTGAGCCACAGAGGAGCCCTGTGGGTGGGAAGACCAGAGAAAAGGAGGCTGGATGCCTGAGTGGTACACGGCAGTCATATCAGCTCTGGAATGTCTCATGAGAGAAAAACAAACCACCGGTGGTTCTCAACCTTGACTGAACATTAGACTCACCTGGAGGAGCTTTAAAAATATATTCACTGGGGCGCCTGCGTGGCTCAGTCGTTAAGCGTCAGCCTTCGGCTCAGGTCATGATCTCAGGGTCCTGGGATCGAGCCCCGCATTGGGCTCCCTGCTTGACAGGAGGTCTGCGTCTCCCTCTCCCACTCCCTCTGCTTGTGTTCCCTCTCTCGCTGTGTCTCCTTCTCTCAAATAAATAAATAAAATCTTTTTTAAAAAATATTTATTGCCTGTCCCCTCCTCCTCCATTTCTGATTTAATCGGTCTGAGGTATAGCTTGAGCATTAGATATTTTTAGAAGCTCCCAGCCACAGTTGAGAACCAATGGTTTATGGCATTGTTGATTTGGGTTGGTAAACCTGTATCCTAACTAGTCCTAGCTAGGATGGGTTTTGGCTCTTAAAAAGCTGTGCCCAGGGGACAGTCACATTGCTCTTGCTGGACAGTTCTTCAAATCTGAAGTTAGATGACACTCCTCTTCCTAATGTCATTTTGTTCTGCCCTTCATTGGGCTGAGGGCTGATCAGGAGGAGAGTCAGAGACTGTAATCCTGAGATCTAATCTAGGAAGCAGGGGTTTTGGAGGAGGGGAGGGTTTGTGTGCACAGAGGGAGGAGAGAAGAGGTGACAAGCAGAGAAGCTGAGAACTAGGCAGCTTGAGGGAAGGCCAGGGGTCCGGTCATTATTCCTGAGCAGGGTGAGCACAGGGTGGTTATTCAGAGTTAAGGCTTGGCTGGTCAGCTGGTGGAGGGCCTCGTATGCCAAGCTCATGAATTTGACTTTTAAACTAAGGATGACCAGGAACCTTCAGAGGAGAGTAAGCAGGGAATAAATCGCATGGCCAGATTTGTGCTATAAAACATTTTGTCCTATCAGTGTGAAAATCGGAGGTGGGGTGGGCAGTTTTGAGGTGCAGGGAAAGGTGATATATAGATGAATGCAACCTACTTGAGCCTGAAGTTTTACTAGATGCTGCACGTTGTCGATTGACTTTAAGCTTTAATTGTCCTAGAGTTCTGACTGAATGCCCTGGTACTGTTTCTAGGCTGGTTCTCTCCCAACCTGCGCTGGTCCGATTTTAGGGCTCTGGAGGAGGGTTATAGGTCCCTCTAGAACAGCCCCTTCCCCTCAGGAATTGCCCCGGAGATACTAGCAGAATGACTCATGGCCCTACTGCTTTTTGTCTTGTTGGTGCCACCCAGAGTTCCAGCATGTTCTCTCAGCAATCTGGCTTGGGCTAGGCTACAGGAGAAGGTTGAAGCATAGCTAAGACCTCGCACACACTTCACCGCAAGTATTAGTGTGCATATGGATCACTTGGGGCTCCTGCTGAAATGTGGATTCTGACCCAGCAAGTCTGGGGTGGAACCTGAGATTCTGCATTTCTGCTGATGTTCCCAGTCCAGCAGCCACACAAGGCCCCACACAAAGCCTGCTCTTCTCAGCCTTAACTGCACCTGGGAATCACCTGGGAGCTTTAACAACTCCCAATACGTGGGCCCCACACCCAGTGGTTATGAGTTATAGGGCTGGAGTGTAGCCTAGCTAATGGCATTTTTTTTAGAGGACCCAGGTTTTTAAAACTTCTGTCAAGATCGAGAAGAGGTGCTTTAGAATCACCTAGGGAGCTTTTTTAAATGTAGGTTCTAGGGTAACCATTATAGTTCAGTAAGCGCGGCTGGAGATACCGCGGCAGGTGAATGATACACTTGGAAGCTTCCCCCTAGGAAGATGCCTGAGGGCAGGGATTCCGGAAAAAAGGTTGTGGGGGGGGAGGGGGCTGATTCTCAGAATTAGCAAGTGCCCCATTGGACCCCAGCCTTCTACAGCAGCAGGGCAACAAGGAGTAAATCACTTTTAAAGAAATAATCCCTTTACTTGCCTTTCCCACTAAGGTTAATATATCGGTGTGATTATTTCTGTAGAACAGACCCCAGAAGTAAAATTGCTGCATGAAGAAGAATTAGCTTTCAGATTAAGACAGACACCGACCAAAAAAGTCATTGAAATGCATCCCAGGTAAATCTTTTTGCCATCTAGTATTGGAGAAACGAGATCCCGTTGTGGCTTTCATTGGTATTTCGCTGACGAGTAGCGAGGTTGAGTTCTTTTCATTCATTCATTCATTTAAACATATTTACGACTCACCTCTGATTTGCCTGATTATACCCATCGGGGGTAAATCTTTACACTTAGTAACCCCCAGTTTCCTCCTCTATAAAATGGGGGCGGTCACATCTCCCAAGGTCGTTGTGAGGCTTAGGTGCGATTTCATGAATGTGCAGTGCGGGCTACAGGACTGGCTACGCAGCAGGCGGCCCAGAGCCCCGGGCGCAGCCGCTCAGCTGGGGGGCGGCGGCGGGCAGCCGTCACCGACCGGCGGAGGACCCGCGGCTGCCGCCACCACCTCGGGCTCCCGCGCAGCCTCTCTCCCGCCGCACGCCTCCCCTCCCCACCGCGCTCGTGCCCAGCCCGCGCTCCCGCAGGGGCCCCACGAAGGGACCCCAAACCCGGAGCCCTCGCGGGGGGACGAGGAGCCCCAGCCTTCCCTCGGTGTCTCGTCGCCCCCACGTGGCCAGTGTGAGCGCCTCCTCCTCCTCCCGGGGCCGGTTCCGCCCCGACCTTTCCAAGCGCCGCTCCCGGCTGCGCGCGAGCCAGACGCCGGGCCCCAGCCTGAGAATCCCGGGCGCATCCACATAGCTTTGATCTCCAAACCCTCTGGCCACACTGCGCCCCGGCTCCCCGCGGAGGCAATCGAGGGTAGACTCGCAGGCTGCCCTGTTGACCGGCAGCTTGGGGTCAAAGTCCTGGAAGAAAGCAGGAATTAGCAAACACTAGCCCCTCGCCTGGCCCCACAGGCAGCCCCAAACTCCTCAGGATAACAAAGGACGCTCCTTGGTTGCTTTAATAATAACCCCACGTTCACATCTGCATCACACGTTATCCCCACGTGATCAAATGCCAGCCTCTCTAGTCCTTGTCACATGCATATTCAGTATCTACATTTCTGTGCAATGGTTTATCTTTCCTTCTTCACCTCCTGTTTCCTTCTTTTCTGCTCCTTGAGTACCCAACAGTAATAGCCAGCGGTTCTTTCTGTATCTTTCCCTCGGGGCTTATCATCATAGAATTGCATATATGCACATATTTGTGTGACTCTAACCCATACTTCTGTCATTTGGTCCTCGCAATAAGTCTGGCCCAAATATGCCCATTTTGCAGTTTAGGAAACTGTGGTCATGATCATTTACCTATTTACTGAGTGCTTATTACTTGCCAGGTTTTTTTTTTTTTTTTTAAGATTTTATTTATTTATTTGACAGAGAGAGACACAGCGAGAGAGGGAACACAAGCAGGGGGAGGGGGAGAGGGAGAAACAGGCTTCCCGAGGAGCAGGGAGCCTGATGCGAGGTCCAGGATCCGGGATCACTACCCCAGCCGAAGGCAGATGCTTAACGACTGAGCCACCCAGGTGCCCCTACTTACCAGGTTCTGTGATAAACATTTTATCTTTTACCTGAATCTTCACCACCTGTTATTTGCAGTTGAGGAAACTGAGAGCGCAAGGAAAATTGTAAACAAGTAAATAGTAATGTGGCCAACAGTGATGCCAAAGCCGGGTGAGGTCTTGTCACCTGTCACTCCTCCAAATGCCCTCTGGATTGAAGGGAACTCAGCGAGGTGGAATTGTTATGCTAAGAAGGTGGTGGGATGATGAGGGCATTATTACAAGCTCCCTCCTGTGTTACTCTAGTTATTTTGATAATTGTGTTCCTTCCTTACATGCAAAACAGCAATGAGAAGATCTGAGTTGCAGAGGTCCTGGTAGAATTAGAGACCATGTTAAATCCTTCTAGACTATAGACCGGGATACAAAGATGAGATGAATGAACATACTGTAAATGCTGTTTATTGGTTTCCTTTTTCTTGTCTCGTTAATTTAATATTATTAATCCCTAAAATAGTGCATCCGATGGAAGAAGTCAAATACTAAAATGAAGTGAATTGAGGTGAATAATCTCCCCCACCCCCCTCCCGCAACTCCAGTCTCCTGAAGTTAACCAGCATGGCATTGGGTAGGGTATGGGTACTTCTACACTTTCTGCCTTCAGAAGTACTTCATTTAGACAGATAGAGAGGTTGTTGCATTTGGTAGCAGTTGTACTGTTCACACCCCTCTGCCACTTGCAGATTTGTCATTTATCTGCTTAATAGACAGTTTATGATTCCACTTATGCTGCTGACTTGTCTGCATAATACCCATAGTATGACTCTATCCTTACTTACGTAGCCATGACCCTGAGTGTTTCTTCAAATAGAGACAGAACATCCTTCCCCTGCATTGCTTCTCAGTATCAGACCCTCTCCCTGCCTCTGGGCAGGTGTGTGACCTTTCTGGAGAGTGAACATTTTCCCAGGGTCCTCCTGGAGGCCCCCAAGCTCTGTGCCAGCAAACGACACGGTCCTTTCTCCTCTTCCCACCCACACTCTTGCTGCTAGCAGGACAGGAACTGATCCCAAAGTTGCCGTCACCCTGACAATGTTCTCTGGGTGCTCTTTAAAAGCTCGTGTTATTTCATACAGAGGCAGATAGGGAGCCATGCACTGAAGCATCCCCTTTGGAGAAATCCTTCACGACGCAACATTACAGCGCAGTGGCCCAGGGTCCTCCTCTGGGCTGTTGGGCCAGCACCACGGTAATGGCGTTTTTCAGCTCCCACTGACCTGGCCCGGGGCCTCTTACTCTCCCTGGATAAAGGCCTCCTGCCTGGTTCTCTGTCTCCAGCTAATTCCCCCTCCAGTCAACCCTGTTCCTCACTTGCCACAGTGATGTGGGTGATCTTTGAATAGCCTGATGTCCTTTTTCAGCTCAGCCACTTTCAGTGGCTTCCCATTTCCTCCAGGATAAAGCCCCAGCTTTCTACCACAGAGTCCTGGGAAACTCGTCATTTTTCAAAGGGCACCTCTGTCCCCAAACCACATCCTCGTTCTTCTGGATTCTATCCAAGTTCTGGCATCCAAAATCGGGGAGCCAGCTTCTCCTTCACCTATGTTCAGTCAATTCTAGGGTCCTGGCCTTTCTGCCTCAAAAATGATCCTCAAATTCATCTATTCTCCCCACTCCCACTACTGAGAACTCTCTTCCTCATTCCTCCCCTTCCCCACAAGCCTTCCCCTGGACTGTTCTTGCTGCCTTCCCATCTTTTTAGTGCGCCCCAGCATGCAGAGGACCAGAGCAGGAAGCCACTCTGCTGCTCAGAAGAGGGGGTGTTCAAGGGAGGGCTTAGGGATGCCAAGACTGTTGGGAGCAATCGGGCACATACTGCCCCGTGTTGTTTTAAGTCACTGTCCACTTGAATTTGAAAGCAACCTATGACAAAAGCATTATGAGACGTAGTGGGGTTGAATTTGATCATATCTGGTATGTTCTTGTCAGTCACATGTGGATACACGCTTTGTTGTTCTCATAATGTGTTGTCTGTTTGGAGGAGGGGAATACCTTTACAGGTGAAAGAATGTGGTTTTTTTTATCCCAGACCTCAACTATTTCTTGAGGGGGGAAAAGGTGAAAACGAGCCCCCTGGTGGCAGCTTCTGCAGTTGCATGGGTAGAATCTGGAGAGGGAAGTCTGACGCAGGGCCTCCTAAATCTAGTTATGGAAAGAGCAAATGTCCCCAGAGGTGGACCAGAAAACATCCAGCGTTTCTGCTTAGCCCTTGACTTTTCCAGGAGTAGGACCGAGTCACTCTACGGCCCGTGGTTAGGTTGGAAACTTGTTCTGTCTCCCACTTTCTTGTAGAAATAGAATTGCTTTGGGTGCAAATGCATCCAGAGAAAAGTTATCTGTGAGAAACAATATGGAAAAAAGAAAACCATCCCCAACATAACAAATGTCTGCTTTTCAGTCTACTACTGGGAGGCAGAGGGCAGAATAGGTAGCTGGTTTTCGAGGTTCTCACGGTCCTCCTGACCTCAGGACCAGCACTCCCTTCAGTACTGGCGGAGCCTGGAACCTGGAAGATGTGCGTGTGCTTCCTCCTGGCACCGTGTCAGTAGGTGTGCGTGGCTCTCCCACCGCAATCTGTTCCCTGCAGGCCCTGTTGGAGGTGGTGGACGCCTCGCCCTCCAGGGACAGCTGGGGAAGGAGCTAAAGGGGGCCCCATGGTGCCAAGTGTCCCAGCCTGTTTCTCCTCTCATTTAAATGGAAGCATAAGGCCCCCTTCCTTTAGGAAACTTCTAGGATGTGAGACTTCCGGTTTTCGCATTAGGATTGTTCAACCATCTTTTCCCCATTTTTGCCAAACAGTTATTGAAGTCATGGGGACATTTCCTTCCCTTCTCATTTGGCCACCTCCTGAGGGCTGCAGCTGTGCCAGCCACAGCGTACATTCTCCGAATTCAACTCCACGGCCTTGTCATCAAGCACCAAGCTTTAGGCTAGATGCTGTTGGGATGACGAGGTGTGCCCCTACCCTCTGGGGCCTTGGCTATTAAGAAGGCTGATGTGCACCGGAGGACTGGCTCATCTGCAGCCTGACAATGCTAAGTGCTGGAGGGAGAAGCAAGTGTGGGGGCAGGGGGCTCAGAAAAGTGCCATAAAAGCAACAGCTTGAAGGGAGAGGTAGGGTGTGGTGTCAGGGGAAAGGGTTCTGGGTGAGGATGCAGCAGACGCTGTCCTGGCGATGCTGAGGACTTGCTGGGTCCCACTGGCCCAGCCCCTACACTTCCCAGGCCTGCTCTCCTACAGCTAGCCAACAAAGGCACACGCAGAATTCAAATGACAGAAGGTCTGGGGCGCCTGGGTGGCTCAGTCGGTGAAGGTTAAGTGGCTGACTCTTGGTTTCAGCTCAGGTGGTGATCTCAGGAGTTGTGGGATCGAGTCCTGCATTGGGCTCCAGCCTCAGTGGGGAGTCTGCTTGAGATTCTCTCTCTCCTTCTCCCTCTGCCCACCCCCGCTCACATTCTCTCTAAAATAAAATAAATAAATCTTAAAAAAAAAGGTCCAATTTTGTCATAAAAGAAATGTGCAAATCCTTAGACAGCTTGGTACAAGGGAGTAGGCAAAACCCTGACTGGAAACTGGAATACCTGCATTTGGGTCCCGGTTCCGCTCTGGCTTTGTGGTCCTGGGCACATCGTAGCATCCTTTCTGGGACCCGAGTTTCACCAGAAGGAGAAGGGCAATAATGACGCCTGCCATGGCCAGCTCTCGGCGTTGTGACGGAAAGGGTCTGCAGCTGGGACTGAGTGGCGTGCTGGGAAGAGATCAATAGGATGCCTTCCCAGGGTGAAGAGGAAAGGGTGGGTAAGGGGACCACGAGGCCGACCAAGAGATGAAGAAGAGAGAGGGAGATGGGCTGGCCGGGAACCAAGCGGAACCCCGGAAGGAAGACCACGTCCAAGCTGCACTGTGCAGTAGAGAGCACAATACCTGTGACGTGCTTTTCCAGCTTACACACTGCTCATAACTTCGGGGGCAGACATTACTTGTGTGTAAAATGGAAGTAATCACGCATTTTCTGCCCCGACAGGTTGTGTCGGGTTGGTGAGTGCCTCGTCCGCCCAGCGGGCCCCGCGCCTCTCCAGGGGACGTGCCAGACACACTGGGACCAGCACAGCCGGCATGGCCCCAGCCCTGGGCTCTGCAAGGTCTCCCTTCAGGGCAGGGTCCTCCTTCTGTCCCCAGCCCCCGGCACGGAGTAGGCATCGGGCGAACGCCACCTGGTTATGAGTCCGGTGACTTTTGAAAAAGACTTGGTTTTGTCACGTCTTTGGGAAAGAACAGAGAAGACACACCTGCTTGGAATAGGTTAGCAAAAGTTTTCTTGCAAGTAGGGTTATGACCCTTCCTAGACCCGTGATCCCATTTTATAAATTTGAAAAACTACCATTTGGGGCTAATTCCCCAAAATAAGAGTCAACTATAAATAATTTTTTGAAGTTTTATTAAATCACTTAGACTTGAAAGAAGTCACAATACTTAACACACTTAAGTGCGTTCTGTACACCACCAACCCAAATGGATTGAGTTCAGAATTTTTATAAATAAAAAATAAACATATTTACAGTGAAAAATAAAAACATGTTAGCAAGTTAGATGATGAAACTGTTATCTAGAATCAGTTTTGGGGAAGTACCAACCTATAGGATTACACATAAAACATTTAAGATTTCATTATGTTTAAAAAGTCCATAATTGAAGAAGTTAGTTGTAATATATGATTCGTGTCTTACTACGGCTTTTTACTTCCCCAAACCAGAACTTTTGGCCAATTTACACAAAAAGCTTCATTTTCCCTTTATTGGAGGTAAAAGTACAAAAAAGCTCTTAAACTCTCCCTAGAACCATCTAAGGAATAAAGCTATTTAATGCTACAAATATCACTATAACACTAGCTATGGACATAAACCATTATACAATTTGTGCTACTCGTCCTCCAAAATAGTGTGGATTCTTTCTTCATTTACACACCAGGACAAAAATGGAGTCAGCTTTTTTTGGAAATTAGTTTCAAAATCATCATCTTGTCTCTAGAAAGCATATTTCTAGAATACAGTTACCACACTGTAGGAACTCTCTTCTGTACTATAAAAATATTTCCCTTTTAATTCTCTCTTTATATTTTAGGGATTGTTTCTACCTCCCCAGGCAAAGGTGAGGGCTATCAAGCTTGGCCAGCCAGTTTCAAGAGACCACTGAAGAAAAAGGACCACACATGATTTATGGATAGCCCTCTCCTGGAGTTTAGCAGTATAGAGTTGGCTCAAATTAGGTTATGTCCCCAAATCCAGTTTAAATATGACTTACAAAAAGTAGTCCCAAATAAAATTGAGCAAAGAAAAAAATTTTCAAGTTCACAATTTTGGAGAGCCACATTCCTAAAAGGCTATTCTGTCACCTGTTAGGCGTGCAAATGTAAGTGAAGGCTAATTGCTTGGCAAAGGGCTCCCGGAGTTGCTGGAATGTCTTGAATGTTTTGTTCCCGATGAACTCATGGAGCGAGACCTCTGTCTGAGTACTGTTTTTCCTGGAAGCTCCAAGTCTTCAAATACAGCATTTTCAATGATGGTGGTAGCTTCAGGCCGTTCCATGGGGGATGGAGAGAGCATGTCTTGAACCATCACATACTGAAATATAATAATCATTTTGAAATGAAGGGCCAGGTTTAGACCATGAAACAGTCCACTAAATCAGGAGTCAGAAAAGTTTTTCTGTAAATATATTAAGTTTGCGGGCCAGTTTCTGATGCAACTTCTCAACTTTGCCATTAAAGTACAAAAGCAGCCATAGACAGTAAGTAAATAAATGGGTACGGCTGTGTCCCGATAAAACTTTATTACAAAATTAGACAGCAGGCTGCATTTGGCCTATGGGACATAATTTGCCAACCCCTGTCCATTTTGTGGTAATTGGTTCTTTTCTAACATATAATAAAGGGTCTTAAGTCATATCCTTGAAACACAGACATCATCTGACTTTAAAAATGATTCCATTTTATAATTGCATGTGAATGTACAATTATCTCAATAAAAATTTCAATTAAAAATAATCATGCCAGAAATCAGTACCTAACCCCTTTTCTTGATTTTTTTTTGAGCCCTTCTTAATGTAACATATATTCTTATAAGCCACCCTGGAAACTGATTCATCAGTTTTGCAAAATATATAACAAAGTAATTTTTAGTAAAACGTTATTGCATTTTAGCTTAATGTATCTCTATATTATAAAGTACTTTTTAAAAAAAATTTTATTTTAATTAGGCTCCACACCCAATGTGGGGCTTGAATTCACAACCCTAAGATCAAGAGTCGCACACTCTATCGACTGAGCCAGCCTATAAAGTTCATTTTTTAATGCAGTCCTTCATTATAACTTACAATACTGACAGGTAAATTTAGACTTTTCCCAATTTGATAATTAAAAGACAGTCTAACTTACTTCAATTTAATTATTTAAGAAAATTCAAGATGTATCCATGTGTAAATTTTAAAATGATGTGTTTGTGGACCAAACATATTATGGAATAAAAATGACAAAAGTAACAAAAACAAACTTCCAAGGCTCATTACACACAACTTTTATCATCAGGACCAGCTTAGTTTTTCCTTCCTACTCTTCTGAGCAATTTTACTGTGTCACTCACTCTGAGTGCTTTAACTCCAATCAATGGAAATTAGTGACATCCTGCCCCCTTTTTAAAGAAAGAAGCCAGTTTTTAAGATCCCTCCCCAATTCACTAAAATAAAGAAATTAGTGGCACAGTCACAGCAGTAGCTCTATTGCCCTGAGTGTGCCAGGAGTTCAGCCTTTCTGAAGGGGAAGGAGGCTAGCACGTACAACCGGAAGTCACCCGGCGGGGACCACAGAACACCCGGCCAAAGATCCCACCCAGGACCCCGGCCCGAGTTCCCTCCCGTCTGTGATTTTAACAAGTTGTGTGCTCTTGGGATCAGGTCCCTTTCCTCTCTACACCTCTGGCTTCCTCATCTGTAAAATGGGAAACTGGTGAATTAACTGTGAAGGACCCTTTAAGTTCTAAATTTGATTCTCAAGAAAATAAAAGATCAGAATTATACAAACCTCACGAGGATATTTCTGAGTAAACAGTGGTGGAAATTTGAGATTTCTTACATCAGTTAAGATCTAAAAAGAAAGAAAAGTGTTACTTGCTTTTAAATGTTTTGATATATGGATCCATTTATTTAAATGTATTTTTTTGATACTCTAATGAAGTGACGAAGAAGAAAGGTTGAATATTAAACAGATGGAAAACTTACCAACAGCTTTTCCTGACCTGATAATCTACACTGAAGTGCTTCATGAGCACAGATCTACATGCCATCAAATTATCAAAATCTAGAAAACAATTCAGATATAATTATGCTTTTATTGTACATATTATACTGACACCTGGATTTTAACTGAGAATGGATTGATTTGTGTAAAAAATAACTCATTCATGAGTATACATTTGTGCCCTTAAGTGGGCAACTTTTTCTATTAGTATCTAGCCTCTTTGTATTTGATATGAAAGAGTATATTCTTTCTTCCTCTCTCTCTCTCCCTCTCTTTTTTTAATAATCTCTATGCCCAACCTGGGGCTCAAACTCATGATCCCAAGATTAAGAGTCACATGCTCTTCTGACTGAACCAGCCAGGCACCCCTCTTCTTCTTTTTTTTCTTCTTTTTTGAGTGGGGAAAAAAAAAAAAAAAACCAACAAAACAAAACCAAAAAAACCACTCAAGTCAATTGTGCTAATTACTGAGTATATAACTAAGCTTTTGAAAGTTCATTAGGAAATTTTCATACATATTATCACTCTCTTTATGTTCCAGAAGAAAGAGACAATAGTTAAAGCATATAAATACACGAGATTCTCAGAGATAAAATACTGAATCCTAAAAAGAATGAAATGTTATAAAAAGGAACAATCTTGGACATTAAAAACTGGATTGTCAAAATACAAAATTAGGAAATTGGAATAACAAATTAAGGAAGTCTTGCAAAAAACAATACACAAAGAGACAAGCCAATGGGAAGTAGGAGAAAAAAAGATTAGGCATTTATAGGATTAAGTCAGGAGGTTCAGAAAAAGAAAACAGAGAAAGTGGAGAAGAATTTATCAAAAACTAACACAAGAAATTTGCTAGAAATGAGAGTCACATCTTCTAACTGAAGGGACCTACCAGTTTAAGTACAATAAATGGGGGGGGGGGGAGGATCAATGAAAGGACTAAATGTCATAATAGCACTGATAATGGGAGAGCCCTAAGAGCTTCCAAAAAGGAAAATAAAACAGTTCCAAAGATCTCATGTCAAAGAATGAGGCACCAGCATTTCAGCAGCCTGAGTTGGGAGAGGAGCAGAGGGAGAGGGAGCAGCAGACTCCCTGCTGAGCAGGGAGCCCCATGCAGGACTTGATCCCAGAACCCTGGGATCATGACCTGAGCCAAAGGCAGATGCTTAACCAACTGAGCCACCCAGGCGCCCCTCTATGTTTGATTTTCTGAGTAACAGTCGAACTGTTTCCACAGTGGCTGCACCATTTTACATTCCTACCAGCAATGCACGGGGCTTCCAATTTTCTACATCCTTGCCAACACTTGTTATTTTCTGTTTTGTTTTCTTTATTACAGCTGTCCTAAATGCTATGAAGTAGTATCTCACTGTGGTTTTGATGTGTATTTCCCTAATGAATAATGATGTTGTGCTTACTGGCCATTTGTGTATCTTCTTTGGAGAAATGTCTATTCAAGTCCTTTGCTCATTTTTTAATTGGGTTGTCTTTTTGTTGAGTCATAATAGTTCTTTGTATGTTCTGGATTACTAGAGCTTTATTAGATATATGGTTCACAAATATTTTCTCCCATTCTGTAGGTTCTATTTTTACTTTCTTGATAGGGTTCTTTGATGTAACTATATAAATTTTGATGCCATAAGATTCTGATTCTTTACATATATTGGACCTGTTTCATATCCTTCTAGAAGCTTTTAGAATGTTCTGCTAGTCATTCAGGTTTTTAAATTTTCTTCCTTTTTTCCCATTTATTGTACAGAGTACTTGGTACGTCCTTTTGGTTAGGAACATCTGAGCCTTTTGGTTCGATGTGAGAACTACATCCTCTTCTACTATGGACACAAGTCAACAGATAAGAAGTAAAACTGATATAGAAATGGCATGACAAGGGCATAAACTTTGGAAATATGGAGGTATGTACCTGGGACAACGGTTAGAAATGTTGAGGGTGACAACCTATGAACGATGGGGAAAAATGTGACTGGCCTCCTTTTAGAAGACTTTCAGTAGTCTTCCTTAAAAGCCATGGTCATGGTTTATTTTGAGAGGAAAAAAACACTAACTATGCTTATTTGCCAGTTTTTAAGTGTATGAGTGTATGGTCACTTGCCCTCTAGAAAATTCTTTTCTGACCAACTAACCAACCGTGTCACTCCCTCTCCATCCCCATTACCCTGCCGTCCCCATCGCTTTGCACGTATTACAAATTTACTGAGTGCAGGATATTGTTATGATATTGTTACAACAACAAGGAACATACAAGAAATTTTTGAAGACTGAGCTTGAGATGGAAGCAAATAGTCTACAAATCCTCCCTGTAATGCTCACGTGAACTTTTCTATTTGCAGTGAACTGCTCTGCTGGCATTAAGGGTAACTTATTCTTCTTTTAAAATGCTTTCTTATGTAAATTTAAGAGTATTTTCTTTTTCCACCTTTTTCGAGTAGGGGGGGAACTTACCCTGACTCTCTCCATCTGAGTGCCGAATGGGTACAGCAATTCAAACAGAATGAGGCCTAGAGAAAAGATGTCCACTTTATGAGAGTAGTTGTTTCCATGAATCTGAAATACCAATATAAAGAAGAAATCTTAGAAAAAAATTAACAGAGATCATAAAACTGGTAACCCGGCATTAGTGAATCCCAAAATTAACCTAGTCACCTAGGTCTAGAGGTAACTGTCCGGGTAAAAACGTTAGCAAAGAGTTAATGATCTCTGCAGCCTCTTTTCTTTAACTCACTACAGAAGAGTAATTAAACTACTCAGCATTACAGAAGGAAAGCCCAGGTACTGCTCGGAGATATGCATCAGTAAAAAAGGCCCCGCAGAAACCTGGAGCCTTGCAATGCTAAAAAAGTTTGTGGGAGCCAGTCAAAGCAGCTCAACTACCCCCGAGGTGAAGATTTTCAAAGCCAACACTATCTAAAGCAGATCTCTCATTTCTAATCATCTTAGACCTCACCCATTTTTATGAGAAAATCTTCATTACTCCAAACCACTAATCAACTGCGGTTAGCCCTCATTAACGCACTTAATTATGGACTGCTTTGCATTCTTAGTTGTATTTTACATGTGTCTATTTCTTATTGTTCACCACTAGATTATAAAGTCCTGGAGGGAAGGAACTGCCTCTTTGGTGTTCCCATCATCCGGCACTGGGCTAAGTATAGAGAAGGCCCTCAATAAAAACTTATTTGTTCAAATGAACAGAGGAATTGCAGCCCAACTACTCTATTAAACAAAGCCTCATTCAAATTAAAAGTGACCTCCTGGGACTTAGCAGAACCCTTTTATTTGTGAAAATTACCCTAGGCACATATTTGGCAAATGTTAGAGAAGGGCATCACTTTGAAACCGCTCCATAGAGGCATTTTTTTTTTCCTTTAAGATTTTATTTATTTATTTGACAGAGAGAGACACAGCGCGAGAGAGGGAACACAAGTAGGGGGAGTGGGAGAGGGAGAAGCAGGCCTCCCGCAGAGCAGGGAGCCCGATGCGGGGCTCGATCCCAGGACCCTGGGATCATGACCTGAGCGGAAGGCAGTGGAAGGCAGACACTTAACCAACTGAGCCACCCAGGTGTCCCAAAATATATTTTAAAACAATGTCTTAGTACAGCTTCTAAAGCTCGGGTAAGACAATTCATACAAAGTATTCTGAGAGACTTTTAAAGGGACATTTTATAAAGTGACAATTTCTATATTCTTATATATATATAAGAATGTAGAAAAATACAGAAGAATAACAAGCAAATTATTAAGAGAATTATGGCTGTCCATTTTTAACTACCATATTTTCACTACTGTGCGCTGTCAAGGGCAAAATTTCTCCAGCTATCCTTGATTTCCAGTATCTTCAACAACAACAAACATAGTATCACTTATGAACAAACATAGTTATCACTTATCACAGATCTCTCCCTTTCTCAGATGGCAACCCTTTCCTCCAACAAACACACACCCACGTGTGTGCACGTGCGCGCACACACGTCAGCCGCAAGCCGTGATACAGTGAACACAGCAGTGTGTGGGGTGGCCAAGACCACCTAGTGTTTAGGTTTTCGCTGACATTCACATTCACTCATCCACCAAACGTTTCTGCACATCTGCTGAATTCTAGCACCATTGCAGGTGTTGGGGATAAAGCAAAACAAGAGAAAAGCTAGGTCTCTCTTCTGATAGCTTATATTTTAGAGGGGAGGAAAAAACAATTTCAGAGAGTTAAAAATGCTGTGAAAAAAAATAAACAGTATAATGGGATCGATCCGGACTGGGAGTGGAGGGAGAGTCCTCTATTTCAAAGGGTGTTTGGGGCGGGGTGTGGGGGGCTGGGGGGAGGGGCTCCCCACCTTCTCTCCTAAGCACCCAGATAGGAGTCCTTTTATTTAGTCATTCCCATTTTGTTTTCATAATACTTAAAAGTGTGAAGGTATACTCCCAGCCTCTTGAATAATTCCGAAAAAATAAAATAATGCTAAAAGCATTTTAGCATTAATTCTGATACATGTCTATGTAGAAAAATTGGAAAATACAAAAAAGTCCAAAATATCTTTCAAAGCCCTCCACACAGAAGCAGTGGCTGCTGACATTTTCTGGCTCTTCCTTCTGATCTTTTTTCCTATGGATATGAGCATGTATTTACAGTATTTTCATATTTCATACAGTTTTAATTTCCCCTCTCACCAAGTCCTGGCCACATCGTTTGACTGGAATGATTGAATTACTCAGGCCAATGGATTTCTTTTCCTCCTTAAGCCAGTTTGGATACCTTTGGTTGTGAATGATCAACTATGTATAAATAGTCTCTTATGAATTAAAATCTCTGCTACATGTATCCTTGCTAATTTCTAAAGTTATTTGTGGTTTTTCCCTTTAAGTAGATTTGCTAGAGAGATTATCTTTTTTATTTAAAACTCTAAAAATCTACCATCATGTTGTGACTTTATTGTTCCACTGTTATCAGTTCTGGTATCAGTTCTTATTCGTGTTCAACTTGTAGCTCCTTGGCCTTGTGCAGAATATTGAATCATTTACACAGTAATGTGCTCATATAATGAAGGGCGTTCAAATAAAATAGAAGTTTGATAACTTCCTATGAATTTCCCTATTTTTCATTTCTTTCATTGTTTTCTTAATGCTTTGCATGAGCAGTTTTACCTTATTATCCACCAAAACATTATTTAGGGAGGGTGTTTTAAATTTCCAGCTATCCAAAACACAAGCAAAACAAATAAAAACCCAAAATCAAATCACTATCATCTTTTTTTACTGCCTTGTGTTCACAGAAAGACATTTACAAGGTCTGTTTTCAAATACACTCATGTTTCCTTGTGGTCTTAGAAGTTTGAAATCAAAGTATATCTTATTTTAATTAGTTCATCAATAAATGTTCAAAGGCCAACTATATCTAAGGGCTAATATATATTTCATTTAGCTTCCCCCCCTTTTTAAAAAGATTTTATTTATTTATTTGACACAGAGAGAGACAGTGAGAGAGGGAACACAAGCAGGTGGAGTGGGAGAGGGAGAAGCAGGCTTCCTGCGGAGCAGGGAGCCGGCCACAGGGCTCGATCCCAGAACCCTGGGATCATGACCTGAGCCGAAGGCAGCCGCTTAACGACTGAGCCATCCAGGCGCCCCAGGGCAAATAACTTTTAAGAAACTATCACTTACTGAGTTTTGATGCACTAACAAAGACGAATATGCACAATTACCTGAGGATGCTATTAAATATTCTTCCCTTTCCAACTATCTGTGCAAGGTCAGAATTTCTTCACTTTAGCCAAAATAACAGATCAACAGATTAAATGCAAAGGCAGATATGAGAATCTGACTCTTTTTGTTGTTTTAAGTAGGCTCCATGCCCAGCGTGGAGCCCAATGTGGGGCCTGAACTCATGACCCTGAGATCAAGACCTGAGCTGACATCAGAGTCAGATGCTTACCTGACTGAGCCAACCAGGCCCCCAGAGAATCCAGCTCTTTAAAATAAGATATTAAAGAGATTTGCAAAAATGTAAACAAATGTCACTCGTCTTGCTAATTTGTTTTTATTCTGCAGAATATTTATTTTTCATAAAAATACCTTTAAGATGTGATAGGTTTAATATTGCTATTTTTAATATATAAAATTTTGGGGCGCCTGGGTGGCTCAGTCGTTAAGTGTCTGCCTCGGCTCACGTCATGATCTCAGGGTCCTGGGATCAGGTTATGATCTCAGGGTCCTGGGATCGAGCCCCAGATCGGGCTCCCTGCTCCGTGGGAAGCCTGCTTCTCCCTCCCCCACTCCCCCCGCTTGTGTTCCCTCTCTCGCTGTCTCTCTTTCTGTCAATAAATAAGTAAAATCTTTAAAATAAATAAATAAATAAAATTTTTATAAATTTCTCTATTTTATCCTCTAATACAGCAAATATTGATAGATAAAATCCCATAAGAAAAACTCTTGGGTTCTCAATCATGTTTACAAGTATAAACAGGTATTGAGACCAAAAAGTTTGAGAACCACTGATGTAGAAGCATATATAAGCTTGTGAGTATCATTAGCTGGGCTGGGCATGCTTCTCTGATGCTCCCAGGATGCCCTGTTCCAATCACTCTTTCAGGCTGTCCTGTTCACAGTGCTTTTCCTTTGGAGACCGAGTATCCCCACAAGGCAACATATTCCAGACCATCTACCTCTCTTTCCTGCCATGGTACATTCTAGAAGTTGCTTGTGAATTACTGGAACGAGCAGCTCAGTA
Organism: Phoca vitulina; assembly: GCF_004348235.1. NCBI lineage: Eukaryota > Metazoa > Chordata > Mammalia > Carnivora > Phocidae > Phoca > Phoca vitulina. The sequence goes on along the minus strand of NW_022589715.1, from coordinate 12,282,028 downwards.
AAGGACCTCTGGCTCTAGCTGGCTCTGAAACAAGTTTTTACATAGTGTACAAAAGAAGGACTAGAGTTAAATTTGGGAGAGAGGCATTCAAAGTCTTCTTCTGAATTTCTGGTTGCTGTCAGGTTCTGGCTCAGGGGTGAGTGCATGCTTTATGCACTATGTTTTTCTTAATCCATCCCCAATTCAGGTTGTAGAAATTGTACCCCGGCTGTGTTGCCTGTGAACACTACTACCAGTTTTCATAATTTTCAGATTTTCTTATTCTAAGAAGAATGTGGATGGAGATTCATGGGGCATATCTAGCTTGCAGCCATGCTAACTAAAAAATCCATTGTTAATTCAGAAGGAAAAGAAAAAACTTGCCTGCTCTGGGCTCATATACAGCTTGGTCCCCACTTGTCCTGTGTGTCTGGCATATGCTGGCATTGGGGTCAGAACCATCTGCTCTTCCTCATCCTGGTCCATTTCAGTCACTAATCCAAAGTCTCCAACCTTGACCACATCGTCCACTGTAAAGAATATGTTGGAAGGCTGCAAAAAATAAGACAGACAAAAGCATAATAGGTGTGCATGGAGAAGGAGAGAAAGTGAAGAAAATGATTTAAATAACTACAGAAGAGAAGTACAAGAAACTAGATATTCTCAAGCATTAAACAGACTAATAAGAAAATAAAAGCAATCCTTCAAAGCTAAGCAAGTACTGTTAGAGTAAGGAAAAGGGAAGGGTAGCAAAGGGAGTGAGCATTTATTGAACATCTATTTAAACTCTTAGAGAATCACATTCTCTAGGGCCCAGTCCTCAATCTCAGTATTCTATATACTCTCCTTTGGCAAGCTTTTTATGTTTATGACTGAAGCCATGATAATAATAGTAGTAATAACAGGAAATGCATATAGAGCACTGGCAATGTGCCAGGAGTTGTTCTAAGCAGTTTACTACTATTAACTCATGTAATACTTACAACCCTATTAGTCCTCTTAGACCCTCATTTTATAGATGTGAAAACTGAGGCCCAGAGAAGTTAAGTGCCCAAGGGTATCCACCTAGCAAGTGGTAGAGCTGGATTCAAACCCAAGCGGTCTGGCTCCATAAGAAAAAGACTTCTGGTTCACGGCCACGGGACCAGCATTCAGGACAGTCCTTGCCCTAGGGTAGCTCATCACTTCTATTTGATGAATGAATGAAATAGGCTTGCCTTTCGTTTGTGTCTGAGAGGGGGAAGTAGGCTACCAAGGAGAATAAGAGCTCTTCACTACAACTTTGTGCTGCTCTTCTAATACCCGGACGCTCGCATGTACTCCTAGACCTCTGTCCCCAGTTCTAAACTCTCATATGTAACTGTTTATAGGACACATCCAACCAGATGTCTCATGGGCTCCTCAAACTTGCCTGTGTGAATTATATCATCTTTCCTTCAGCACCTACTCTAACCGTGGCTAACATAACCACCATTCGGAGCCCTTAAAATAAGGAAAAAGGAAGCCATTTAGCTCATGAAACTGAATTTCATCAGGTTTCAAATACTGCCAGACATAAAGCATTTTATTCCCGAACTCCAAAATACTATTCTACAATGCTGACTTTGAAGCAATTAAGTTATTGTATATAACCAAAGTCTATGGTAATAACCTCCTGCTCTCCCACAGACGACCTTATGTGAGAGACAACAGACTGCAATGCCTTAAATTTCACATCTCCTCCTCTCCCCTACCTTCTGGTGTCAGCTGTTATTTACTAAACACCATAAGAGATTTTTTGGGGGGCGGGGGGTTCTCCAGCATCTATCCCCTGTGCTTCCATCAGAAATACCTTGACTTGACTTTGGGGACTCCCTTTTTCCCAACTGTGCAGCAACCCCGTGGTTCAGGTGGATGTTGTCCTGAGGTTACATCCAGAGGTTGTAGAAGTCAATCAGCACGATTCCATCCCCTGGCCAGGAGACTGATTTAGGGACGGATTGGTGTCCTTGGCTTAGCAATTAGAAGGAAACCCAGGATTCCTTATCAGTATTGGGAGAAAGAGATATTTTTCTCCCATGCTCTTTTCTCCCCATGCCTATCTATCCAACCACCTCTAAAGACTTATAACCTGTAGCCCTGAGAATTGCTGGCAGCTATCCTGGGACAGTGAGGGAGAGCATGCCTGAAAATGGAAACAAGAAATGGCGATGGGGCAGGGGGCAAATTCTGGGTACATCACTTGATCCTAGATAAAGCTTTCCCTGAATCTTGGACACTTCAGTTACATAGGCCAATAAATTTCCTTTGGGCTGCAAACAAAAGACTATTCAAAATAAAATGATAGGAGCATATAGAATGTGTCAAGCATTGTGCTAGGGAAATAACAGGTGAATAAAACAGGCAGGGAAACCAGAGGATAAATAATACAAGTGTGATGAGAATTCAAATGAGAAATACCAGGCTCTGTGAGGACCCGATGTATTTAAGGAACTGCAAAAAGCCCAGCGTGAAGCCCAGCTAGAGGGAAGAGAAGAGACTGGAAGGAAGTCTGGAGAATCGGGGGCTGGAAAGTGCCAATGACAAAAACTGAATAAGGAATAAAAGAGAGGAGGGTGGCCAGAAGGTTTAACATGAAGCTCAGAGACTTGGGTCAGAATGAACAGAATGCAGAGCTGTTTAAACTGGGAATAGAAATCTTGGGAGGTAATTTTTCTGGCATCCTAGAAATCTTTAAAAACAATATATCCTTATAAAGGAATCAAACTTTTTGATTCTAGAAAAACTTAGGGGAAATTAATTTTCTTCCTGGAATTTTTTTGGTACATAGACGAACACATAAAAAAATCTTTAGACAATACTGTAGCATCTAACAAATATTCACTAATATCTCATTAACATTATAAAATTAGAAGGATACTCATTATTAATGAAAACATAATTACATTGCCTTTCAACTTGGCATTTTGTGTGTATAGTAAGAGCTAAGTACAAAAAGAATGTGTATATCAGTTAATTGTTTCTCACCAAATGATAAAGGTTTACTATATTCAAATAGCCAGCACCCTCTCAAGTTAGTATCTGGCTTCTCCTTTCCAACCAAAAGAAATCATCTCTGAACTTTTCCTTCAGTGCAGAATAATTCCTGGTAGTCAGTTTGGGCCCACATCAAAATCACTGAAGCACAGTGATTATATATAATTCAATAACAATTACTTTAGAAAATAGGAACTAATTCTAATTCTTATCCCCCTTATTCCAAACTCTTACAATACATTCAAGGACTAAAACATGTACTGCTGATATGAGAAGAAAATAACTTGTCCAAGTAGTTACTTTGGTGCCTGAAACAAAAGTTTTTGGCTACACAAAAACAAAACTGAAAATACTTCAAATCAATAATTTAAGCCACTTCCGTCAGAAAAGTACTTATATATTCACTATACATTTACTGATGATCACTATGAGCATATGAAATACAGCAGAAATTAGTCAAGTAAGAGTTCCATATACTTATTTCAGAAACACATACGTAGGATATATTGAGTATTTTAGTAAGAATCTTATATAATTTAGCATATCACATTGCCATAATATTCAATATTGTATATACTGAAAACAGAATCAAAGGCTTTAAAGCTGCAAACAATAACCTGGCTAACTATTTGCTTTCTTTCTCCATCCAGCTTCTCACGCCCTTCCCCAGAGCCTAAATCGTTCAGGAATCAATTCAGAGCTGGCTAATGAAGCAAACTATGTGTCTCCTTCCACTTGGGTCCCTTTCACCATGCTACTTGGGGCCCTCGAGAACTTATGTCAGGGTTACCCAAAGCCATAGGAAAAACAGGGTATATCTGCTCATGGTGGATTTGTCTTTTTAGCCAGAGGACCGGGAATACTTTTTACAGTAAAATGAACATAAACACATCACAGAAGAGAAGACTTGCTCTGCCTGAAGTTTTCAAACCACGAGACTTCTTTCTGTAGCAGGTTCCTCGGGCTACTTCCCCAAGCCTCTGCTCCCCTCTCTGATTGATACCTTTCCTCTCCTTTGCTCTTCAGGGCACTTCAGTTAAAATCTGACAAATACCGAAAGTACTGCTCTCAATCACAGCAGGTCAGACTGAAACCCTTGGGTGAGGTTCCACGAATACAGACCTTGAGGTCCCTGTGCATGAGCCCTTTACTGTGCAGAAACTCTACGGCCTCTGCGATCTGCAGGAAGATGTGCAGACACACACTCCTCTCTCTCTCCTCTATGGTGCATCGGCTGTTCATCCAGTCTTTGAGGTTTTCCTTTCTGCAGAGCTGCATCTGAATGTAAAGATATACCTTTGGGGAACTGGGCTGGAGTTTTTCTGCAGTGTTTTTAGTGAAATCTAAACTTAAAGTGGTCGGTCTTGGAGGAGAAACAGAGAAAGTAGGTTTAGAAGAAGATTTGCTACTGGAATGCTTGAAAGCAGTTAGTTTATTAGCACAATGGTTGCCAATATGCAGTCGCTTCGTTTTGAGCTCTTCTTTACTGGACGCGTTATCACAGCCAGAATCTTCAAATACTATAGAAGAGGATGTTCTCTCCCTTGACCTTTCATACAGAGAAGCTCCAGAAGGACACAGTTCAAAGCAGTGCCCGTCCTCATTGCCATCCATAGTACCATCTTCCACATCGCATTCCGTGAGACAACTGTCTTGGAGGTGGCGTGCTGCATCCATGGACTCACTGGTGTCTCCATGGTCCGTTCCTGAAAATTCCAGCGGAGAGAACTGACTCTCAGATGAACTCATCTGGCCACAGGAAATCCCTACTGAAAAAGACCTCCTTTGTGAAGAAGGAGCTATGATTTCAATATGTTCCTTTGTAGAGAAAGGATCCATTCTGCGTATTTTAACCGACGGTGCATCCATTGGACTAGGAGAGCTGAGTGGCCAGTCTGTGCTAGAAGTGGGAGAGATACAAAGGAAAGAGAGGGAATATGTGCTGATTAAATGATCTGAAGCACAGTCTTTATTTTAAAAGCTTCGTCTATAAGAAAGCAGGTACCGAATGACAAACAACACACAGATGAAATAAAAACAGGCTATATGAGACAAAGAACGTTATATTCCATCCATTTCTTCTAAAAAATTTCAATTGGGAAGCTTAATTTTAGACTTGAAACAGTTACCTGGGACTGTCATGCCAGAGCAGCCAGGGCCTTTATGCAAAACACAAAGCGCTGAGGGGCCGCCACGGACAAGGCTGCTGAGTGGCCATGGTTCACGAGCCCTTGTCCAAATTAGGGCAGCAGCTCACAGGGCCCTGCGCCATGGGGCCACCTCACTTGGTCCTTCTGTGGTTTGGCTATTGACTGTGTCTGTAAGTGTCATCTTAACATGTTACTTCACGTGGATCTAGGGCTGTGTTTGGTACTTTTAGGTAGGAATTTTACTGGTAAATGGTCTATATGCAGCCTGCTTCCTCTTTGTTCTCATTTACTCATTTTTAAAAGAGCCTTCCTTCCTGTAGCAGAGCATACTTAATACGGGAATTATCTTCAGGTTGCCCAAGTTTAAGTATTTTTAACTGCAAATAGCTTTAAACTAGTTTAATAGTTTTAGAGGAACTGTAAACTGTTAACTACTGAGAAACTGAAAATCTAAAATAAAAAAGTGGTAATGAAAGCAGACAAAACCTCTTAAAAAGAAAAGCCACCATAAATCCCTTAGCAATTTACAATTCATACAGCCTATCTACAAATAATTTTTAAAATTCATATTCTAAAAAATAAACTTGTCTTTCCTTTTTTAAATAAACTTTTCAATAAGTGGCTAGAGAATGTTCCAAAACATGATGACAGAGAACAGCATTTTTTTCCTAAAATAAACAAGCAAAACTCATCTCTAGTTATAGAAATGATATTTTATTCACATAAGCAAAAAACCAGCCTAAAAGTACTAGATTTTAAGTCTATGTCTAACCAAGTTACCTTTCATCTTTCAGCCAAATTTCATCCATTTTTTCTTGCCACTTCTCTGGTGGTGCTTCCAACCAAGCATTGAAATATCTAACAATCCCTGGATGGTCAAGCTTGGCTAAGGCTTTAACTTCTCGCATTACCTTTTCCCGAGCCAACTCCCTAAAATACAGAGACAAAGACAATACTGAAGGTTGCTTTTACCTGAAAAAGTAATCATATCTCTAGTGAGAAATAAGAAAATAAAATTCTCTCTTGAATCTAAAATTAGAAACAGATGAGTTAGCCCTAGTGGTACAATTCTAAAAAGCCACACAGTAGGTTTTGTAGTTTAAAAAATACATGTATTTAGGGGTCTTTTTTTCCTTCTAAATATAAGTGCTACGAACACATTGCCTCATTCAAACAAAGCTTTCTTGGACGACTAAAAATGAATGACTACAGATCGTTACAGTTATAAAGACTGCATAATATTAAATCAATAAGAGGATGAATACGTGTAAGTGAAGTATTTGGAAAACAGCTCAGGATGGCAGCTCAGAAGGATGGAGAATGACCCTACTAGTACATATGTAATTGGCACATATTACCATCCAAAAAACCTGTATTAGCATGTTTGTTTGTTTAAAGCAAGCCTCAAATACTGACTATCACAGGCAATGAAGTTTAATTAGAAAAGCATCTGGATTTGATTTTCTGCTTTGACAGCTTTTCTGGTAGATCTAATCTCACATTTCTAGGGATCCCACTAACTATTCTCTATACCACCTCCAAGTGCTTTTCCTTGAGCCTTTGTCAGGCCGTTTTGTGTAGCTGGCCATCCACCCCCACACATCTGTCTACTGAGCGACAGGCTACGCTTGAATACCCAGCACAAATGTCACCACCTCCAAAAAGCTTGCCTTCCTTGATTTCAGTTACATCTGCACTTTTTCATGAGAAGCTATTTACTAATCTAAGCCACCAGGTCACAACCTTCCTTGCATTGTAGTTATTTGAGTATATATGCAAAAGCCTCAAAGAGTTATTGGTTCTTGGGGGCAGAAGCTTTGCTTAATTTCATATCCTATGTGGTGCCTTGCACATATATTTAAACTACTCAAAAATTATATACCAAGGAAAAGAATTAGTCCCAAGGAAAAGAATTAGTACACAAATCCATCCCAATCTTGTGTCCCTAACTGTTGGACAGAATGTTTAAGCAGTTACAAGGACAACAGAGCAATTTGTACACATTTAATCAAGACTCAATAGGAGCTTACAGGCGCCTCGGTGGCTCAGTCAGTTAAGCGTCTGCCTTCGGCTCAGGTCACGATCAGGGTCCTGAGATCGAGTCCCGCATTGGGCTCCCTGCTTAGTGGGGAGTCTGTTTCTCTCTCTCCCTCTGCCCCTCCCCGCTGCTCCTGCACGCTCTCTCTCTCTCTCACTCTCTCTCAAATAAATAAATAAAAAGTCTCAAAAATAAAAGAATCAATAGGAGCTTGAGTCATGATCCCAGGGTCCTGGGATCGAGACCCATATCGGGCTCCTTGCTCAGTGGGGAGCCTGCTTCTCCTTCTGCCTGCCACTTCCCCTGCATGTGCTTTCTCTCTCTCTGACAAGTAAATAAATAAAATATTAAAAAAAAATAAAATAGATGGAAAAGAAGGCATTACTCAAAGCCCATCATCTTAAGCATGACACTGTTCTGAGTTAGAAATGCTACTTCTGGGAATCTATCCTATGGAAACAGATGTGGTCAAAAATTTATATAAAAGATGGACACTGCAAAGTTGTTTTTAACTGCAACAAATATGAAACCCAAATGTTTAACAATAAGAAACAGTTAAACAAAATATTTCACATGTATCAACTGGACTAATACCCGGCCATAAAATACTTCGTTTATTTTAGCATTTATACTCTTAATAACATGGAAAATGCCAAGGATACAATAAAGGAAGCAACAGATTAAACTGTATTATATTGGTAACTATGCTACTAACTAGGTAAATTTATGATCAGAAAAAAAATCAAAGGAAATACCCAAAAATGGTAATAGTGAGCATTACTGGGAAGAGAAGACACAGATGATTTTTGTTTTACTACTTTTCCCTGTTTTCCACAATATATAGATTATTTTTAAATGGTGCTATGTAGTAAATATGACTGTCACCATAATCCACTGTGGAAAAGTCCTGAGTGTTTAAGAATCAAAAACAGGGGCAGATTTTTTTAAGTTGAGGCAAAGCAATCTAAATAGATCACCCCTTTTCGACGGGTGGTTATCTGGTGGCACTTAGAAGCTAAGATTCAGAAGGTCAGAAACTCTTTTCTATAGGATGGACGGAGTATAGCAAGAAGGACATATTGCCTATGAGATGAGCAATATGGCGCTAGTTGCAAGCCCACTAACAATGCCCTCCCTTACCTGTTGGGGAGGCGAATTCTCTTGATAGCATAATTGCAGTCATCTACTTTGTTTCTGGCTTCAAAGACGACTCCAAACCCACCACGACCCATGCACTGAACTGGTTCAAAATCTGTTAGATAGCTTAAAAAAAAAAAAAAAGTAAATTTAATAAGGCAATAGTTCAATCTTACTTTATGATGTATAAAAAGTACATAAACTCAGTGAGTCTCAGAGAACTTATTTTAATAGAGATTATAGTTTAAATTTGACTACTAGTATTCTTTATTCTAATTTTTTCCTAGGAAATTTATAAAAAATAAAAAAGTTTCTGTTCAATTGGGAATCGCTTGTTAATCACTTGTTCTTATAGCAACTGTACTACTGATCTAACCTGTCCAGAACTTTCCATCGCCTACCAAAATATTCTATCCTTCGTTCTCTAAACTTTTGCCTCCTGTGGCATTCTGCACTCAGTTAGAAAAACATAGCTTAGGGGCATCTGGGTGGCTCAGCCAGTTAAGCATCCTGCTCTTGGCTTTGGCTCAGGTCCTGATCTCAGGGTCCTGGGATCAAGCCCAAGTCAGGCTCCACATTCAGTGGGGAGTCTGCTTGAGGATTCTCTCTCTCCTTTTCCCTCTGCCCATTCCCCCCGCCCTCCACCACGTGCACTCTTTCTCTTTCTCAAATAAATAAATCTTAAAAAAAAAAAAAAAGAAAAAAAAATAGCTTAATCTTATATCAGTGCCTGTAAATTTTATGGAAAAAAATGTAATCAATCCTATTAAGTATTTTTTTTTTTTTTTTTAGCCAGAAATCTTTCTAGGAGCCAAAGTTGTGTGAAATTGGCTGGGTTGCCGCATGAGTCAGTATGCTCATCACCAGAGGAATTCAGACAGAAGCTGACCCCGCATCTGTGACTTCCAGGCTGACCTGCACATTGTAGCCTCGTCTCCCTTACGCGCCTGACTTCTTCGCTCTGCACTCTAGATTTCAGCTGACTTGCACCAGGCTCTCTCGCAACTTTGGGGCTTTTGCTTCTGCTATTTACTCTACTGAGATGGCCTACTTCTTTGTACTTAATGAAACTCTGTTTTCCCTTCATTCTGCTCATCTCGCCACCACTGTGGAGCCTTCCTAGACCCCTGTCTTAAGTTCTCATAGCACTTTGCACATAGCTTTTTGGACTATTTAAACATAATCTCAATATTTCGCGGGTATCTGTATGCAGCTCACTCTCCCCACTGCCACTGCATTGTGGGGGCCTTGAATGCAGGAAAGCATTCTTGCTTCTTTTTGTATTTCCAGAGCTTGCACTTACCTGGCAAATAGAAGGTCTAACAAATCTCCATCAAATAATATATGAAAAAATAAATGAATGCATGCATGCTATGGAAGTTGTTCTTTCCACCATATGGGGGAGAGTTGAATTCGATTATCTTTACTGTCTCTCATAAGGCTAAGTTTATTACTTTATGATTTGCACACTCATATTAATTTAGTAGTTGGCTTAGCTGGGTAGAGCATTGGAGTTGAGGAGAGGCAATCGATCCCAATCCTCCATGGCCCAATTACCTTCACAGAGAATGAAGAACAATAATCTGTATCCCTAAAAATAGCCAGTCAAGGCACTTTGGTATAGATCCATCTCCCCAACTACAAAGCTCATGACATTCACATCCTACTCCTGCAAGGCCAAATGCATTATTGTCCTATATTAAAGAAAATGAATATGTCGTCTGAAGAGACATCTTATATATGATTATAGACTCTGTAAAATTTAAGAATCATCTTGCCTAAGGTCCCAAATGACAAATGACAAAGTTGAGACTTGAATTCATGACTGAACCCAGGGCTCAGGTTCTTCACAATGCCTACAATATAGTAGGCATTCAATAAACATTAGGTATTATTATAGAGCCTCCCGGATTTGAAAAATAATCAGCTGTGCTCGCCATATTGAATAAAGTGAAAGGAAAATTAAATCTAATTCAGTTTCAGAGTATATTATTCCAGTTCTCTTCACAACAGCCTTATAGATGTATGTTTATTCACTCTACCCTACTCTTCCCTGTCTTTACCTAACTCTTCCTTACTCACAATTTAAGGTTCAATGAAAATGTGACCTCATTTATGATGCGCTCTTGAATCATCACAACCAGTGACTGAGTCACTTATAGTTCATGGCTTTTTCCTTAGCTGTTTGTTTTGCCCAGTATTATCTTCCCTCATAGACTTTAAGCCCCTCCAGAATAGGCCCAGTCTTTTTATTTCTCCCAAAGCCAGAAATACTGTCCTGTGCTCGGTTGTTCAGAGTAAATGTTGAATGAACCATGAATGGCTTCGGTGGTGGATTACCTCGTGAGATTTGTCAGGTCTCTAGTTCTCTCCCTTTCTCTGCCTGCTCCCATATTAGTCAGCATCTTTATCAGAAGGGTACTAAAGCCTTTGCCATTTCTTAGTCACCTAGTAAATTCTGCTTTGGGAAACTTGTAGCTAAAACAAACTGATTACAGTCAATTCTCAATCTGTGATAATACAGTATGAATGCAGCTTAGATAAATTAGGTCTACACATCATCCAAGTATCACACATTTTTGCTGTAATTTTCAATCTTTTCTGTCATAAAACCATTACCCTAGATATTAAGCAGTAAGGTTCTGTATCTCTTCCTTGTCCCCATATCACCAAGTGCTAAGTACGATACCAAAACAAATGGAAAATGTAGCAATAAACCATGCAATATGAAAAATGAACCACAGAACCACTTCCTGTACCACAGAGCATAAAAACCTGTACGCCTGACAGATGCTAACAGATTCTCTACTTTTATTTTACCTTCAAATTATTTGAATTGCCTTTTTTTTTTTTTAAAGATTTTATTTATTTATTTGAGAGAGAGAGAATGAGAGACAGAGAGCATGAGAGGGAGGAGGGTCAGAGGGAGAAGCAGACTCCCTGCTGAGCAGGGAGCCCGATGCGGGACTCGATCCCGGGACTCCAGGATCATGACCTGAGCCTAAGGCAGTCGCTTAACCAACTGAGCCACCCAGGCGCCCTGAATTGCCTACTTTTTAGGTGACTCACCTCCCTCTTCTACTTTTAAAATTACCTACTGGTGTATTTCCCCTCATTTTTCTACTTCTTATTCCAGACAGAATAAAGATGAAATAAATAATTGAAGATTAAGTTAACATATAGAGATTAATATCATACTCTAATAACACAATAATAATTCGGTACTGATAATGCCAAGCTCAGGACACAGTAGACCCTCAATAACAAAGTTGTCTGAATAAGAACTTTTTTTTTTTTAAGATTTTATTTATTTATTTGACAGAGAGAGACACAGCGAGAGAGGGAACACAAGCAGGGGGAGTGGGAGAGGGAGAAGCAGGCCTCCCACTGAGCAGGGAGCCTGATGCGGGGCTCGATCCCAGGACCCTGGGACCAAGACCTGAGCCAAAGGCAGACACTGAACGACTGAGCCACCCAGGCGCCCCTGAATAAGAACTTAATTTTGAACTTCTGTAACACTATCTTTATCCTTTCTAGGGCACATACCACTTTGAATAAATTTAAGTTACTTGAGGGTTAAGTCTATATTTTATTTCCCTGGATATCGATACATTAAAGAAAAAGTTAAACAAGATCTTAGTTTAGAGGTCATTTCTTCCTTGATTCAAACAGTTGCCACCAGAAGCTGTGGCACACACATACATACTTTATATATGACAAGACTCTTACCGTGATACATATCCAGAATTTATAATGTCATTCCAGCTACTGTCCTTAGCTTCTCCACTGACAGAATCATATTTACTTTCAGTTTGACACTGAGTTTCAGATTCCTTCCTTTGCTGATAAGGTGGGGGGGGAGAAAAATCACTGTCAAAGCTGAACTGAAGTTAGCTAACAATCTTAAGCTATAAAATAACATTTAAAAAATAAGTAATATGGACAAAAAGAAAAGTATTCTAAGAACACAGAATACAGCATTTCCCTTGTCCATGGGAAGTGAAATGGGATGGGTGAAGGCCAGATGGGAACAAGTTGAGGAGTGAAGGGGTGGTAAGTCAGGAGAGACGAGAGGATGGGCAACAATGACTTCATGGTGAACTTAAGTAAATGTCCCCTTAGCCCCCACCACACACACACTTTCTCCCAACATTCTGAAATACATTAGATTCTAAAAAATGTCTTACTCTGTGAGGATGAGGATGGAAAAGTCTACGCACAATAAAAGTTGTTGCTATGATACAAAACAGAATAGTTCCAACTATTTCTTTCCACCAGTGTAAGAGGAGAACAGGATCCTTTTTGCGAATGTTCTTGTTGTAACTTGGGTTCTCGAGAAATCGGACTGTGATCTGTGTGCTCCGTTTGCTCCTCTCCCTCTTGTAGTATGGTAGATAATAACCATTATCTTCAAAAACAGACATTAAAAGATTTTTTTTTTAAAGATAAACCAATACAGGTCCACTTTTAATTGTTAAAAATTATCTACTTTCCTATCACTTCTATTACTAATTCCTTTTATTAAAGTTTCATCTCTTCTTTAACACTTTTCAATAGCCTCATTATCCTATTTTTTCTTTTTTCCTACACAAACATATTTTCCTTTATTCCATAAGCATCACAGATTTTCTTTTTACTGAATAATAAGACTAGAAAAAAACCTTAAGGGCCACCCTATTTATTACCTCTTTATTTTTTTTTTTTAAAGATTTTATTTATTTATTTGACAGACAGAGACACAGCGAGAGAGGGCACACAAGCAGGGGGAGTGGGAGAGGGAGAAGCAGGCTTCCCGCCGAGCAGGGACCCCGATGCAGGGCTCGATCCCAGGACCCTGGGATCATGACCTGAGCCGAAGGCAGATGCTTAACGACTGAGCCACCCAGGCGCCCCTTATTACCTCTTTAATAATCCAATTCTTTAAATGCAAGAAAGAATTAGATAGTACTCAATCTTCCTTCAAAGTTTTTAAGCTTTACTCTCATTTGGCATCAATAAAATACAAATTTTACCATAAATTATTCTTGGCAAACTCAGAAGAAAACATCTCCAACAGTCTCCTTGGTTCATTTCAAGCTGTCAAAATGAGGTTGTCCCAGAAAGCAGCCTGCTTGTTTGGCTTCTATTTTGTACCATGTGGACCGACTACACAATTCTCTCTTACCTTGTATTTTGATCAGAATCAGATAAAGACTGTTGCTTCTAGGTTAGAGCCCTCTGTTTTTGTCAATTTAAATTTTACAATAACTTCCCAGTGCTAGCATCTAGGGTGAATGGTGAGGAGTCTGTTTTTGTCTCATGCAGATTTGACAATTTTTTTTATATCTAACTATTCAAAGTCCTTTCATATCTGAATACATCCTAACTTTAAATACCCAGGCATGTATTTCCTGTCAAATTTCACCTACTCTTGACTTTTGCACTAATTTCTCTTGTTGGAGGACAAAATTAAAATCCCCTCATTCTATAGCATTTTCATAACCTATTTTCTTCATTATATAGGCTGATATTATATAGATTTTATTAAATAGGCTGATAATTAAATGAAAGCTAATCACAAGAATTAATGCTTATTGAACACTTACTATTTGCCAGACACAGTGCTAGTTAAGACTGTATGTGCATTATCTCATTTAGACTCATAACAACCCAATAAATAAATATCAGGATTACTATCCTTGCTTTACAGATGAAGGAACCAAGACGCAGTTAAATTAGGTGTGCCCAACCTAGTATGTGGCAAAACTGAGATTTGAACCCTGGCAATCTAACTTTGGAACTTGCACCTTTGGCCACCATTCATACTATTCCTCCAAAGATATTTTCTACCTTCCAAAAACTACCTTTCATTTGAATTCTACTAATTAATTTCAAAGTAATAAATAAACTAAAAGGAAAAATAAAACAGTATTTTCAATACAAGCTTCATCACACTTACCATATGGGTATTGCAAGATGGAAAGGGCGCCATTACTGTACTCTTCATGAGAAAACTTATCATTACTAAGACATTTGTCAAATTCATCAGACCCTACCAAGACAGGAGTTCTGGAAGGAGAATCTAAAAGAAAATGGTAAAATCTTAACTGTTGAGACTTTAGTGAAAATGCATGTACCTCATTAATTCAAAAAATAGATATTCAACCACAGTTCTGTTTAAATATGTTAAGTAAATGGCTTAAGGTTCTTCCCCCTTGAAAAGCAGTCTTGTAAAGAAGATGAGTCATTTAAACAAGTAATTAAAATAGGATGTGACATATGTGATAAAAAACACATACAAGCCACGGAAAGATAACTGAAGGAAGTAGGTGGCCTACTATTTGAATTCAACTCATTTAAATGTCTCAAAGAATATGATGTAATAACCAGATAATGTTTCATAAATATTCTTAAAAAAAATTTTTTTTTATTAGAGAATAATAGAGAGAGAGAGAGAGAGAGCACATGAGCAAGCACAGGAGGGATGGGCAGAGGGAGAGGGAGAGAGAGAATCTCAGGCAGGCTCCATGTCCAGCAAAGAGCTCAACGTGGGGCTTGATCCCATGACCCTGAGATCATGACCCAAGCCGAAATCAAGAGCTGGCCGTTCAATCAACTGAGCCACACAGGTGCCCCTGTTTCATAAATATTCTTAATATGTTAAGAGCTAAATGATACTTAGGTATAGTCAGTGAATGGTAAAGAGTGTATCTAGGTTGTCTAGAGAAATATTTTATTAACACTGATTTCTTTAGGAGCAGCTGCTGTTTCAATGAAATCATGCTGTAAATGATAATTAAAATTCACTGACGTCTGAAATACCTTCCTAGTTTGTCAGAAAATAAAGAGTACATAACAGCTGTAATCTCTGTGGTATTCAATACTAGGACAAAGACAGAATAAGGCCTCTGAACACCTCAATAATAGTATAAAAGTTCATGATTCACTTACGAATTAAGGGTTTCCATTTGATTGTTGGCAAAGGCATAATTGCATGCTCATTATTGACAGATTCCAAGGCCTTGGGACTTGTAGGAAACTTTTCTGAAATTCTGACTGATGACTGCAGATAGAGCTGACCTCTGTACATTCCTGAGTCAACGAGAACACTGTCAATTAGGTTTAGAATCAAGTACCAATGATTTTTTTCAAAAAGGTTCATTTTGATTTAATACAATTAGATTTATTTGTTATTTCTTCACGTGCTACATAACTCTTTCCAAAGAAGAATCAAGCCTGAAGTACCTGAATGCAACCTAAAGGTTATTTCACAAAAACAGGAAAGGAAAGTTATACACGAGTTAAGCTGTTTCTCACTGAACAATAATTGTCAGTAATTACTGGAACACTTCCAGTAGGAAAGTTCAAAGAAAAGAAATCACTGCACACTTATAAAACTGACAGCTTAGAAGAAGTAACTTTCTTTTTAAGGAAACCAAAGCACCTGTAATTCCAGAGATACTGCTAACACGCCAGTTAAATACTATCATAATACATGTGTGACATGTTATTCTTCCAAATTCTTGCATTTCATTGAGATTGAAGGGTGGGTGGCACATTGATAGAGCTTAAAGAATTTTACGAGTATTTGACCACCAACACTAGTGCAAATAATGAGACTCAAAAGTTTGCAAATTTTATTTTGTAAAGGCCTCCAATTGCCCAGAAGCACACAAGAATTTTGTTACTATTTTTCAGATAAGTTGTAAAGATACATAGAAAAAAATAAACATAAACTTTAAGGGGGGGGGCAAATTGACATAGATGCAAATGCAAATGTAGAAAGTTTTAGAATCTGAGGATAATTTACAGCATGCTGTATGATGGCAACATTTCTAAGCCTTTCTAATAGGGTCTCAGAGGAAAAGAATATGCCATAGTAATTGAAAGTTTCAGAATTGGATAAATGGAAAAAAACAGCAGGAATGGAAACCAAAGTATAAATCTTAAGGGCAATCTAAGGCAGGGAATGTTTTTAGGAATTAAAACTGCTATAGGCATACCAGAGGTAGAAAGGAACAACATAGGAATAAAACTTAAATGTCCATATGTCCTATCACTAGATACGAGACATCTACTCACCTAGGTAAACGCTATTTTCCGTGGCTCCTCGAGCAGCTTCTACAATGTCTTCTTCATCTTCTAACACTTCATTGTTAGATGCATAACTTGTATCATCAAAAAGACTGATGGGAATGACTTTTCCATCCTTAACCAACCAAGCAGATGCAATGGGAGTACAAAACTAAACAAAAATAGAAAAGAAATTTTACATAATTTCAAGCAGTATTTATGTAAATCAACTCCTAAAATGACATTTAAAAATCACAAATTAAAAAATTTTTCCAGCTTTACAAGTATAATTGACAAATAAAAATGTATATATTTACAGTATACAATGCCATATTTTGACTCATATATACATTATGAAATGATTAGCACAATCAAGCACCTGGATGGCTCAGTCAGTTAAGCGTCTGCCTTTGGATAAGGTCACGATCCCAGGGTCCTGGGATCGAGCCCCGCATCAGGCTCCCTGCTCAGTGGGGAGTCTGCTTCTCCCTCTCCCTCTGCCCCTCCCCCTGCTTGTGCTCCGTTGCTCTCTCTCTCTGTCAAATAAATAAATAAAATCTTAAAAAAAAAAGATCTACCCTCCTCATTTCACGTGTATGCATATCAATTATCATGCTGTACACCTCAAATATATATAGTTTTTATTTATCAATTATACCTCAACAGACAAGAAAAAAAATTTTTTTTAAAGATCTACCCTTGGGGCACCTAGGTGGCTCAGTCGGTTAAGTGTCCATCTGACTCTTGATCTCAGCTTAGGTCTTGATCTCAGGGTTGTGAGTTCAAGCCCTGCATTGAGATCTACTCTCAGCAAATTTCAAGTATACAATATAGTATTATTAACTATAGTCACCACATTGTACATTACATTTCCAGAACTTATTCACCCTGCATAACTGAAATCTTGTACCCTTTGACCAACATCTCTCCATTTCTCCTACTCCCCAGCCCCTGGCAACAACCATTGCACTCTCTGTTCTGTGAGTTCAACTTTTTAAAATTCCACATGTAAGTAAGACCATGCACTTTTTAACTTTCTGTGCCTGGCTTATTTCATTTAGCATAATGTCCTCCAGGTTCATCCATGTTTTAGCAAATGACAGCATTTCCCTCATTAAGGCTGGATAATACTCCACTGCGTACATATACACACCCCATTTTCTTTATCCATTCATTTACTGATGGACACTTAGGCTCCTTCTATCTCTTGGCTACTGTGAATAACGATGCACTGAACATGGCAGTGCAGATATCTCCTCGAGATACTGATTTCACTTCCTTTGACTGTCTTCCCAGAAACAGGATGGCTGGATCATAGGGTAGTTCTCTTTTTAATTTTTCGAAAGCACCTCCATACTGTTTTCCACAGTGGCGGCACCACTTCACATCCCCACCAGCAGGGCACAAAGATACAAACATCCGCACCAGCACCTGTTTTCTGTAGGCTTTTTCAGAAGAGCCACTCTAGCAGGTGTGGGGCCACACATATATTAAAGCATAGAGAACAGGCTGAGAATCCACAATGACAGTTATTTCCCTCAACCCAATAAGTCTGGTCAAACTGGGAAAGGAAAAAACGTATTTATAAACGCTCAGTGGTTTCAGGTACCTGGTATTCCCATTCCAGATGTCCTCCCTTCTTGCTGAACGCCAGAACCTTCCAGTCAGCAACTGAGACCTTTATCACTGTGTCCATCATAGCAGCTTCCTGTTCTTCCACATCTGAAATAATTTTAGACCCTTCTTTGCTCCCACTGGGCTTTAAGTTGCTTTCAATAAATCCGGCTCTAGTTTCCATGTCTGGAATATACCGAAGTTCAAAGTGGCCAACACTGAAATTCCACCTTAAATTTACAAAGGTTTGTTTTAGAAATTTACACTTAAGTAAAGGGACCAAATAATAAAAAACCATTCTAGATTCAAGAAGCAAACACTAAAATTTTGTGATGAGAAGAAGAACTCAACATAATTTTCTGGAAGTGCTCCACTGGTTTATGCCACAAGAGGGCATCACTTTGTTCTGGTCCTTTAGAAACAATGGTTCTACCTTGTAAACCAACAATGGCTATGGGACAGATTTTCCCTCAAAAATTAACAAATGTTCACATTTCCAAATCAGAACGATTTTCTCCAGACATATCAAAGTTACCTTAAAATAAGGGTAGCAGCAGTCTGCTTTCTTTATTAAAGTCTGGGCACATTTCATTCAAGTGCAGATAAATTAATACATCCCAGTAAACCAATGGTACACAGCAAGTTGAATGCATCAATTTTATATTTATATGAAAACATAGCCCTGAAAGGCAATGTGACCCCGCGTACCAAGGCTGAAGGCCATACCACCTCAGCTCCAATCTGAGATCTCTCCTGAGATCTGGCAAGTCATCGAACCTTTCCTGAGTTTCAGTGTCCTCATCCATAAAGTGGCAATAATAATGTTTCCTCTATAATCAATATATAGAAAAATCACTTAACTATTGACAGTATAATGACTTGTCACTTAGATAAAAAGTGGCTTAATAATTCTGATGTCTATTAAAAAAATATACTTAAGGAACATGGATCTTGGACCCCAGACTCTTCCTATTCCGGTAACTCAAAATTCTGTTAAGTTGGACATCTGTTCCTATTTGTGGCTGGACACCCAGCAGACACTCAAATACTTAAGGAGACAAAATCCCATCAGGATAAAGAAGGTCAGGTTGCCAGCAGATGCAAAGCCCTATTCATAGTCCAGTGAACACAGAAATATTTTCTTAACTGAGTTTGAGAAAACAGGAAAGGAAACTGAATTATATTGCATCAGATTAGACAAAATCTGAAAGTCTGGTTCATTTTCAAAAGATAAAGATGAGATCTCCAATGATTTTTACTACAGGCAAGTTAAAATTTAAAAAAGGTTTAAAAAAAAACCAAGCATGTGATTTAGGATCAGCACATGTCATCTCATCATCTTACTTTTTAATCACATATTTAAATGTAAAAATTACATAAAGAATTCTTTATTTGAAAAGGGAAGCAAAAAGGCATTTGACAAAATAAATTATACTTTAACACTTTAAGAAAATAGACTAAAACATATTTTAAAATTGGGGTTGTCAAACACACTGTGAAATTACTTACTAGAGAGAACTACAGAGTCAGAGATGCAAGTTGAAATAAAGCACATTAACTTTGTCTTAAGAGTGCTCTGCATTCAAAGAAATTCGATCAGTGAGGTTTGCTATAGTCATTGTATGGGCCTTTTCCCAGTTACCACCTCCAGAGCCTATGGTGGGAGTTTTCAATTTGGGATTTGTTGATAATCATGAGACCATTTTTAATTTAGGGCCTAAGTTTCTCTTAAAAGAGTTGTATGTTTTTAGGACAAGAAAATAGTTCAGGAAATCTCCATAAAGAAAAATCTGATAAATTTGGGTTTTGCTGAACCTGTAATTATCAACAGCAGCATTCTCTGAATACATACTTCTCGTTGCCACTGCGAGGTCCGACAGCTCTAACAGTTTTCTGCGAGCGTTGCAGAAGCAGGATGTCTTCTTGTTCCATATCATCATTATCCCATTGGCGACAACCCAAAGCTGAACAGATGTACCTCACCTGAAAAGACAGATATAAATTTTGTGAAGAATACAGGTTATAGGAGATCAGAGACATTAAAAGAATCAATATAATTTATAAAAAATTGAGATCTCTAAGTATTAAGAAGCATCAGTTAAACTATCAACTCCTAAAATGAGTTACTTAGAACCATAAAGGAAACAATAAATGTTTCGTTCAGGGAATGATTTTAAGGATTTAGGAAATTTTAGTTTTATTTGGGGGGTTTCCATGGAATACACGAAAAGAAACAGATAACCAGTTGTGACCTCCTAGCAATAATATCATTAATAAAATTCCAGGTGAATTAAAAAAAAATTAGCCTCAGAGTTTCCATTTGATGGAAGTATTAGGTTTTTAAAGACTTAAACCTTTCCTAATAGCTATAGTATTTAAAAGTGCCTCCTTCAAAGAGCCAAGATGTCCATCAACAGATGAATGGATAAAGAAGATGTGGTATATATATACAATGGAATATTATGCAGCCATCAAAAAATGAAATCTTGCCATTTGCAGCAACGTGGATGGAACTAGAGGGTATTATGCTAAGCTAAATAAGTCAATCAGAGAAAGACAAGTATCATATGATCTCACTGATATGAGGAATTCTTAATCTCAGGAAACAAACTGAGGGTTGCTGGAGTGGTGGCGGGGGGAGGGATGGGGTGGCTGGGTGATGGACATTGGGGACGGTATGTGCTATGGTGAGCACTGTGAATTGTGTAAGACTGATGAATCACAGACCTGTACCTCTGAAACAAATAATACATTATATGTCAAAAAAAAAAAAAAAGTAGTAGGAAGGGAAAAATGAAGGGGGGGAAATCGGAGGGGGAGATGAACCATGAGAGACTATGGACTCTGAGAAACAAACTGAGGGTTCTAGAGGGGAGAGGGGTGGGAGGATGGGTTAGCTCAGTGATGGGTATTAAGGAGGGCACGTATTGCATGGAGCACTGGGTGTTATATGCAAACAATGAATCATGGATCACTACATCAAAAACTAATGATGTAATGTATGGTGATTAATATAACATAACAAAATAAAATTTTTAAAAAAAGTGCCTCCTTCAAATCTTCATTAGAAAGAAAAAGGACTCAGCATGGTCTGAACTAAAATCCTCACAGAGAGTAGCACACCTGCTAGAATACCAGAATTTTGTAGCAGCACATCAAATCAGAGAACCGGACGATTGGGTTCAATCTCACTGTTTTACAGATGAGAATACTGAAGGCAACTGAGGATCTATCTCCCTGCCTCCTCAGTACAATGTGGATGCGGGCAGTGGGGAAGGCAGAGAAACACCCGCAAGAGCAAGACGGGGCTATGGGCCTAACACTCAGATAAGGAATTATTAACGTTTGAAAAACTCAAGGGTCAAAAGATCATTTTTCTACTCTTCCTTGTTTTATTCTTAACTCTATATATAAAATATTCATATATCAAGGTTAAGGGATTAAAATAAAAGATTTTTTAATCGTTTATTTTATTTATTTTATTGTTTTTATTTTAAAAAGATTTTTTAAAAATTTTATTATGTTATGTTAATCACCATACATTACATCATTAGTTTTTGATGTAGTATTCCATGATTCATTGTTTGCATATAACACCCAGTGCTTCATTCAGTATGTGCCCTCCTTAATACCCATCACCAGGCTAACCCATCCCCCCACCCCCCTCCCTTCTAGAACCCTCAGTTTGTTTCTCAGAGTTCATAGTCTCTCATGGTTCGTCTCCCCCTCTGATTCCCCCCCTTCATTTTTCCCTTCCTACTATCTTCTTCTTCTTCTTCTTCTTTTTTTTTTTTTAACATATAATGTATTATTTGTTTCAGAGGTACAGGTCTGTGATTCAACAGTCTTACACAATTCACAGCGCTCACCATAGCACATACCTTCCCCAATATCCATCACCCAGCCACCCCATTCCTCCCACCCCCCACCACTCCAGCAATCCTCA
Source organism: Phoca vitulina (assembly GCF_004348235.1). Taxonomy (NCBI): domain Eukaryota; kingdom Metazoa; phylum Chordata; class Mammalia; order Carnivora; family Phocidae; genus Phoca; species Phoca vitulina. The sequence continues at coordinate 12,260,097 of NW_022589715.1, read as the reverse complement.
GTTTGTTTCCTGAGATTAAGAATTCCTCATATCGGGGCGCCTGGGTGGCTCAGTCGTTAAGCGTCTGCCTTTGGCTCAGGTCATGATCCCGGGGTCCTGGGATCAAGCCCCGCTTCGGGCTCCCTGCTCGGGGGAAGCCTGCTTCTCTCTCTCCCACCCCCTCTGCTTGTGTTCCCTTTCTCGCTGTGTCTCTCTCTGTCAAATAAATAAATAAAATCTTAAAAAAAAAAAAGAATTCCTCAAATTAGGGGCACCTGGGTGGCTCAGTCGCTAAGCATCTGCCTTCGGCTCAGGTCATGGTCCCAGGGTCCTGGAATCGAGCCCCACATCGGGTTCCCTGCTCGGCAGGAAGCCTGCTTCTCCCTCTCCCACTCCCCCCACTTGTGTTCCTGCTGTCGCTATCTCTCTCTGTGTCAAATAAATAAATAAAATCTTTAAAAAAAAAAAAGAATTCCTCATATCAGTGAGATCATATGATACATGTCTTCCTCATTTCGCTTAGCATAATACCCTCTAGTTGCAAATGACAAGATTTCGGTTTTTTTGATGGCTATAAAGAACTTATCAAACTCAACACCCAAAGAACAAATAATCCAATCAAGAAATGGGCAAAAGACATGAAGAAACATTTTTCCAAAGAAGACATCCAAATGGCCAACAGACACACAAAAAAGTGCTCAACATCACTTGGCAGGGTAATCCAAATCAAAACCTCAATGAGATACCCCCTCACACCAGTCAGAATGGCTAAAATTAACAAGTCAGGAAACGACAGATGTTGGCGAGGATGCAGAGAAAGGGGAACCCTCCTACACTGTTGGTGGGAATGCAAGCTGGTGCAGCCACTCTGGAAAACTGTATGGAGGTTCCTCAAAAAGTTGAAAATAGAGCTACCGTACCGACCCAGCAATTGCACTACTGGGTATTTACCCCAAAGATACAAATGTAGTGATCCAAAGGGATACGTGCACCCCAATGTTTATAGCAGCAATGTCCACAATAGCCAAACTATGGAAAGAGCCACGATGTCCATCACCAGATGAATGGATAAAATAAAAGATTTTTACCTTTCTACAAAGGATGTTTTTAATTAATTATTCCTAATAAGAGATTTACAGTATAAGACCCAATCTTAGGAGCACATTATGATTATATCCTAAAAACTAACATTAGAGAAAATCTAGGTCTTAATAGTATAACTTTACCATCAGACGGACCTAAGTCAAATCTAACCTCAGACGTTTCTGAACTTTTTAAAGTCTCAGTTTTCTCATCTGTAAAATGAGTACAACTTTCCTCTTGGATTACAGGATCAAACTAGATAAATAAATTAGTAGCAATTATTCTTATTGGGATTATTATTAATATTTGGAGGAGTCCTCATCTGTCCAAATGGAAACAAAAATGTGTGACCTTTAGGAATACTGTGACGATTTCAAAATAATGTATGTAAAACGCAACTGACACACACTAGACCTTATTTATTAATTCTCTTCCTCCTGCTATTCCTGGCTCTGCTGTTCATTCTGTTGTCTTGGATACATTTAGTTTTCTTAATAATATTTTGCCCTTTCGACTTCATAGTTCTTTTATTAAAACAAACGATATCCTTGAGGGACAAATAATAATAAACTTCAACCAGTAATAGTATAACTTAATAAATTATTTCTTCCATCCCTATTTATTCTGATTTCTCCCCAAATAATTCAACATTTTCACTCACCTTTCCACTGTATGCACTGAGTCCATATGTCGTGAGAGACTTTCCTCCAACCAAAACAACATCATCTCCAAATTTATAAGAAGATTCGAGAAGTGATTCAACTGTAAAAGGAACTGTTTCCATGCTCTCACGGTCCCGGTCCCACTGGAAGAGGTCTCCATCCAGAGAAGGGATGATCATCTTATTCCCAAATACCTAAAACAAAAGCTAACTTTTAAAGGGATAATCACTTTAGTATCTAAGAGCTGGAGTCTTGAGCCTGACATTCTCCAGCCTCCTTCTGAACAGTATGTGAAATGGTGCAGTTCATCAACCAAAAAACAATTTAAAACAACTGCCAGTCTCTCCTGGGGCCTACATATAATATTCTAGTATGGTTTTTCTCAAACTCTGTCTGCTATGGGTGTCCCATAATGATAAGTGAGCTGCCAAAAGAGAGTTTTGTGATCAAGTCAGTTCAAGAAGAGGTTATTACAGCTGTTCTTATGGCAGTTACTATGCTAATGTACAGGGGCACTAGGTGGCTCAGTCGGTTAAGTGTCTGACTCTTGATTTCAGCTCAGGCCATGATCTCAGGGTTGTGAGATGAAGCCTCACATCAGGCTCTGCTCTGGGCATGGATTCCGCTGAAGATTCTCTCTCTCCCTCTCCTTCTGCCCCTCCCTTCCCAGCCTCCCCCGTGCTCTATTAAAAAAAACGCTAATGTGCAATATGATTTTCTAATAAAGGGACAGTATATGCAGTATCTTCCAGACCTATTTTATCCGGGGCAATTACTGTCACAGGCTCAGATCCATGGAAGACAGGTTGATTCAAGCAGTATCCCATCCTTTACTTACTTTCTCAAATCTGCTATGCACCACAAGCCTGGGAACAACGTTTACTGATTTTAGGCTCCAAGTTGTCCTTCCTTCTTTTATCAATGTGTATTGAGGGCCTACTATGTGCGGGCATGAGTATGCTGCTTGGGAGGGACCAGTGAGCAGAGCAAAACCAAACCAAACCAAACCAAAATAACTGCCCTGTGGAGTTCAAACTCTGGTGTCGGGAGACAAACAACATAATGAATAATCAGAGAGTATGTGAAGTGATAAATACCACAGGGAAAAAAGGAACACGATAAAGTGGGACTAGAAAACGTGCATATGGGAGGGGAGGGGACTGCCAACAGGGAGCTCAGGGTAGGCCCTGCTGAGAAAGTAACATCTGAGCAAAACCTGAACTTGGGGGAGTTAACCATGCTTATATCTGGGGAACAGCCTTTGCAAAGACCTTAAGGTGCAAGAATGCCCTTCACGTTGGAGGAAGCACAGGAACACGAACAAGCTATAGAGGCAAGGGGGGAGGCATTCTCCATGCAAGAGATGATGATGGCTCCAATTAGGCTGACAGCACTGGAGGTGTTGTAGGCAATCAGATTTGGGATATAACAGGAAGGCAAAGCCAACAGGATTTCATGGAGGACTCCCTGTGTAGTATAAGCAAAAGAAAAGAGTTCAGGGTAACTCTAAAGTTTTTGGCCACGAACATCTTGTTTCTTGAGGAAGAGTTATTAGTGCATGGCTTTATGATGCTGACCTTTTGGTATTTAAAAATATATACATCTTGACTTACTTCAGCTAATAACACAACTATTTTCCTGACCAGGCTCAAAACTTTGGAAAAAGGGAACATAAAGAAGTATGAGTTTAATAAACAAAAAAACAAGGGGTGCCTGGGTGGCTCAGTCAAAGTCTGACTCTTGATTTTGGCTCAGGTCATGATCTCAGGGTTGTGAGATCGAGCCCCATGTCCGGCTCCGGCTCCGGGCTCAGCAGGGAGTCTGCTTGAGATTCTCTCCCTCACCCTCTGCCCCCTTCCTGCCCCTATCAAAATAAATAAATAAATCTTTTTTTTTTTTTTTAAGATTTTTTATTTATTTTTTTGACAGAGACACAGTGAGAGAGGGAACACAAGCAGGGGGAGTGGGAGAGGGAGAAGCAGGCTCTCCGCTGAGCGGGGAGCCCGATGCGGGGCTCGATCCCAGGACACTGGGATCATGACCTGAGCCGAAGGCAGACGCTTAACGACTGAGCCACCCAGGCGCCCCTAAATAAATAAATCTTAAAAAAAAAAAGTCCAAACAAATGTTGATCTTAACTTTTTTTTTTTTTTAAGATTTTATTTATTTATTTGACAGAGAGAGAGAGACAGCAAGAGAGGGAACACAAGCAGGGGGAGCGGGAGAGGGAGAAGCTGGCTTCCCACAGAGCAGGGAGCCTGATGCGGGGCTCGATCCCAGGACCCTGGGATCATGACCTGAGCCAAAGGCAGATGCTTAACGACTGAGCGACCCACGCGCCCTGATCTTAACTTTTTTTTAATAGCAAAATTTCTCTATGTACTTCTTTGTTCCTCAAGTAGAATCCTATCTTTAAAGGGATATTTACCTGAAAACGCCCACGTAGTCACTACAAGCGCTCACCCAATCCTCCCTTCCCTCTAGCTTGGCCCCTATACCTTGGAATTCTCAAGGGCTGGTAGAAAACCATTCTTCTCATCCACTTCTTTCATGTTCTAGTTCAAATCCCTATATCTCCTGCCTGAACTATTATAACAGCCTCTTTACAGTTCTAAACTGGCAATTTCCTCAATCTAAACTCTACGTATCTTCTAGATTAATCTCTGAGTCAGAGTTAAGCTTGTTATGACATTATTCAAAAATCTTCAACAGTTCTCGATTATCTTCTTATTAAAGACGCCAAATCCTAAATCTGACATTCAAAGTCCTCTACACGTGACCTCAAACAACCTTTTCTTCCTTGTCTTCCACTTTTGGGCAGAAATCGGGCATCACCACTTACGCGTGATATTTAACGTTACTGTTATTGTTCAGTGATGTCATTGTCAATGTCACTTCTTCTCCCTGAAACACCCTCCAGTACCAACACTGCCCACTGAAATCCCATCTGGCCTTCAAGTGGGCCTCACTTATGCTTTTGCTTTCAAGTCCAAGAAAATTTTAGCAGTGTAAGATTGCTGACAAAGATCTTCCCATTCCTTAACACTGTACTTTACCTTTTGCTGTAACTATAAACTGAGATAGCATTACATTCTCAAAAACTGTTTACTGTACCTCTAAGAAATATTTACCACATACACTAACATTTCTACATTTCTGTTTCTACAATGTTTATACAGTGGCTGTAAAAGCAATGCACCCAAACCTAGTGCCCAGGTTTTGTTTTCCAACTCTACTGCCCACTGAAGGAATCAAAGCTCCTCAGAGAAATGTCTAATTCCAGAGCTGGAGCAAGGGAGGGACAGGATGAGACTTTAACATCTTATTATTCTAGAGAGTAAGGACGTGCACAGAAAAGATAGAAGTACACCACTGAGCAAATCTGGAACAACTTAAGTACCAAAATAATTAAGAACTGAAGGGAAAAAAAAAAAGAATTAATGAGTCCATACTGATAATAAATAGATAAATAATACATGGGGGAGAAGGGAAGGCTCTTACTGCAATAAAATGCCAAGTGTCTACTAGTAAATATGAAGGGAGGGGTGAGGTTGGAAAAATTAAAATTTTGCAACCATCATAGTAAAAACTACATCAAGCAAAAATCAGCAATGGTGTTAAATCGAGGAAGGTGGAAATTTTGACAAGGAGTAGGATATTTGCACGGTCTTAAAGGGTCTACCCATGGACTGCTTATTAGTTACAAGAAACTAAAAACAGAAACAAACAAAAAAACCCAGTAATTACATAGTGGAGAATTTAGATAATACCTTGACCAGATGATCAAAATTAACATCACCAATGAGGGACAGATGTGACACCCTGAGAGAGGGCATTTCCCCTGTGCAGGATTCTAAGCCAAGAATGAACAACCTAGATCTAATCACCAGGAAACACTGGACAAGCACACAGTGTAACTTCTTTTTTCTTTTTCTTTTTCTTTTTTTTGAGAGAGAGCAGGTGCACACGGGAATGTGTGCACACATGTGGGGGGGGGGGGGGGTGGAATGGGCAGAGGGAGAGGGAGAGAGAGAATCTTAAGCAGACTCCACACCCAGCACTGAGCTTGTTGCAGGGCTCGAACTCACGACCCTGATACCACGACCTGAGCTGAAAGCAAGAGTTGGACACTTATCCCACTGAGTCACCCAGGTTCCCTGAAGTGAAGAAATTTCTATTTTTTTAAATAAAAGGGCAGAGAGACCATATTCTTCCGAATGTCGGCATCATAAAAGACATAGTCTGTGGGAAAATCTAGATTAAAAGAGTCTAACAAGACAAATAAATGTACTACCTGACCCTAAACCAGAGGGTGTACTGGAGGTAAAGGACACTATAAAAGATAGCACGGCATCCTTTGCGGATATTGTGGGTTTGGTTCCAGACCACCTCAATAAAACAAGGCAAATTAATTTTTGGTTTCTCAGTGCCTGTAAAAGTTACGTTTATGCTATATTGTAGTCTGTTAAATGTGCACTAGCATTTGTCTACATTCTATTTGTATTTGTAGCATTCTGTCTACAAAATAATGTACATACCTGAATTAAAAAATATTTTATTGCTAAAAAAAATGCTAACCGTCATCTGAGCTTTCAGCTAGTCACAATCACTGATCACAGATCACCTTAACAAATACAATGAAGAAGTCTGAAATATTGTGAGAATTACCAGTGGTGACACAGAGACGTGAAGTGAGCAAATGCTGTTGGAAAAATGGTGCCGACAGACTTGCTCGATGCAGGGTTGCCACAAACCCTCAATTTCTAAAAATGCAGTATCTGCAAAACATAGTAAAACGAGGTACGCCTGTACGAGATCAACTGATAAAACTGCAATATGGATGGCAGATTAAAGTATCAATATAAACTTATGAAGTTGGTAACTATGTAGTGATTATGTAACAGAATATCTCTATTAGGAATACACACTGAAGCATTTGGGAGTACAGGGCCACGATGGATGGATAGCTGATTTATCTCCAAATGTTTTAGGAAAAAAAAATGTGTAGGAGAGGTTGGGGGAAAGAAAAAGAGAGACAACTCAAATGATAAAGCAAACAAGGTTTGGGGTAGGTTAATCTTGGTATATAAAGATTGGTCTTTTTTTTTTTTTATATCATTTCTATTTGTGCAACCTTGTGTAGTTTGAAATTATTTCCAAATAAGAGGTTGAAAAGAAAAGAAAAAGGCTCAAGAGCCTTACAGGAGCTCTGTAATTAAACTCAGAAGGCCAAAGCATTAAAACAAAAGTTTGTCATAATTTTGGGAATTATTTATTTTTTTATTATGTTCTATTAGTCACCACACAGTACATGATTAGTTTCTGATGTAGTGATCCATGATTCATTGTTTGTGTATAACACCCAGTGCTCCATTCAATACGTGCCCTCCTTAATACCGATCACCGGGCTAACCCATCCCCTCACCCCGCTCCCCTCTAAAACCCTCTGTTTCCCGGAGTCCATAGTCTCTCATGGTTCATCTTCCCCTCCGATTTCCCCCCCTTCATTTTTCCCTTCCTTCTCCTAATGTCCTCCATGCTATGCCTTATGTTCCACAAATAAGTGAAACCATATGATAATTGACTTTTTCTAATTCTGGGTATTTAAAGATCACTATTATTCTTTATTGAAAAAACATTTGGGGGTTTTTAATAAACTCTCAAATGGCATCAGTATACCGCCTCTTATTACCTTAGTTTTCACATCACTCTTATTCTTTGCTTTCTTATTTTATTTTTTTTAAATTAAAACTTTTCTTTTTATCTTTTGTAGAATGTCCAACTTGAAGCTGTCATTAAGAAAAGAGTTAGGTCATTAGTAAACATACCCTAGGAAAACAATATGTAGCCAATATGATCTCCCATTTTGAGTTACATATCAGTTAGAAAATCAAGTATTTACTGCTTTCTACCTTTCATATTATGTTAGGTGTTCTTTATTATTATTTTTAAAGATTTTATTTATTTATTTGACAGAGAGAGAGATAGCGAGAGAGGGAACACAAGCAGGGGGAGTGGGAGAGGGAGAAGCAGGCCTCCCGCTGAGCAGGGAGCCCAATGTGGGACGGGATCCCAGGACCCTGGGATCATGACCCGAGCTGAAGGCAGACGCTTAACGACTGAGCCACCCAGGCGCCCAGGTATTCTTTATTTTATTCACTAAAACAGTAAATTCAAATTATGATAGAGTTAAAAAAACAGGTATTTCAGTCGTCTGGTCATATCAGCAGTAGTACTAGTTAAGTACAAACAAGGAAAGCAGGTGTGATCACTAAAAGAAAGAGGAAGAGGGGTTAGAGGGTCTGTAGTAAACAGATAACATTTATTTTGACTTGTTTCCTCTTCCATTAACCACCTCTTTTCTCCTAAAGTAGTAACAGATCCTTAAGAAACACAATGACTCCTAAGTGCTGCAAAAAAACCCCAAAAACTAAAAAACAAAATACTGTCAAACTAATATGGACTGAAATTCATCTCTGCTTTAAAATTAATCTATATGCCTCCAAATGTAAAAGAAAACAAACTTTTCCACAATAAACATAAGCTTTAGTGCTTGCTTCAGCAGCACATACACTAAAAAAAAATTATACACGTACATACATACATATATGTGGTTTAAACAACCAAGAAGATTTGACATGATGGACCATATTGAGAAAAGCTGCCTTGTTTTAAAAGTGAAATCTTCAACAGCATGAACTCAGTGAGAAAAGTGCAAAACCCGAAACAACAAAAAAGCATTATGATTCAATACTTATTCATCATGTCGTATTTCTGCATTCTGATTTTAAAAGCTCACTTTGAAATAGCTGCTCTTCGCTAATTGGCTGCTTATGAGTCATCCCCTCGGCTGCTAACCTTGCACCAATCTTTGTGAAGTCTTTCAGGCAGCGTATGTGAAAGCAGATGGTGCTTTTCCTTGAGAACCACAAGAAATGCTATATGCATGCAGTTCAGGTAGTGAGATGACATCAGCCCTCACCAGAGCATTACCTCACCCGCCCAGCACAGGAATGAGTCACTCGGAGAGTCAGCTGCAAATCTCTTGGTAGAAAAAATGTAAGGTTACGGTGATGCGATGCATTTTCACATTCCACTGATTCGTCTCTGTGAGCAGCTGTTTGTTCTGATTCGCTGCTCTGCCTCTCAGACTAATTGCGTGACTTGCTTCCTCTATCAGTCATTTTTTTAAAAATATAAATTGTTATTTTATGCGGTTTTTTTTTCCTCCTCCATTTGTTTTTTTCCTGTTCATAATTTTAAAATAAAAGGTTTTCACATTGGTTGGCAAACTCAGGGCCAAAGAGCCAATCAAGATCTTTATCCATGCAATCACAAAGCAGTCTGGTAAAATAATTCAATTTCTATTTCTGAACAAAACCTAAATTGCATAATGAATACCAGTGGCACATGTAATCAGGGAGCGCTATTTGAAATTAGAATGTGAATATAAGAATTCTATTGCCAAGTGACAGAAGGAACTTCAACTGAGAAAATGTAGGATGTGCTACTACTAAAATGAATATAACCAGCAATAAAAACAAAAATTCTTCTAACTGTATAAAATATATTTTTTAAACTTGGTTCTTCCTTCTTTTTCTATGTACCCCCACCCCCACCATTGACACGTATACTTTTTGGGGTATATTCAACTTTATTTTAACTTATTCTGAACATTTTGAAACATATAAAGTATAAAGAGACTAAGAAAACCTCATGAATCTATCATTCAGTTTCAACAATTATTAAATTTTGCTAATTGTTTCATCTGTCCTCCATCCACCCACGACATATATTTGTTTACTAGAATGTTTTAAAGTAAATCCCAGACACCATGCCATTTCACCTATAAATACTTCAGTATTCATTGCTGAAAAGTAACTACCATGCTAATATCACATCTAACAGAATTGAGAGTAATTCCTTAAAATCATCTAATATTTAAACTTCCCTGGGGCGCCTGGGTGGCTCAGTTGGTTAAGCGACTGCCTTCAGCTCAGGTCATGATCCCAGGGTCCTGGGATCGAGCCCCGCATCGGGCTCCCTGCTCGGCCGGAAGCCTGCTTCTCCCTCTCCCACTCCCCCTGCTTGAGTCCCTCTCACGCTGTCTCTCTCTCTCTCTGTGTCAATTAAATAAATAAATAAAATCTTAAAAATAAAATAAAATAAACTTCCCTGATTGTCTCAAAGATATACAATTGGTTTGCTCCAACAAGGAATTCAAACTCCACATACTACATTTGATTCTTTTTTCCCCCATAGGAGCCCCTTTATTTCCTTTTTCACGCACTGATTTGCTTGAGAAACCAGATTATTATTTATCCTATAGAATGTCCCACAGTCTGTTTTGCATGTCATTTAACTTGTTCCTTTATCCCCTGTGTTTTCTGAAAAGTGTGTGATTAAACCTGGAGCTTTGATCTGATGCAGGTTTGGTTTTCTTATAAGACTACTTCATAGGTGGCGCTACATACTTCCTATTACATTGAAGGCCAGTAAGCTACAGTTTACAAGCCAAACCTGACCCACTGCCTGTTTTTCTTTTTTTTTTTTTTTGAGACTGTTGAATCACAGACCTGTACCCATTGCCTGTTTTTATAGGTAAAGGCTTCTAGGGCCACAGTCACACCCATTTATTTATGTATTGTCTATGACTGCTTTTCCCCACAACTACATAGACCATGTGGCCCACAAAGCCCAAGATATTTACTGTCTAGCCCTTTACAGAAAAAGTTTGCCAACCCCTGTGCTATGTCATATTTGTTACTATTAATTAGTAGATTTGGGGGAGTCAGCCTGATCTCTCCATTTTAAAGTGTTCCATCAACTTTTCATAACTGATGACCTATTATTTCAATAAAGGGAATAAAACAATGACTCTAATTCTATATTCTTCCTGCATTTATCAGTGAGAGTTTTTCTATAAATAAGAACTTTCCCTTCTGTAGCTTTGGAAGCTAGATTTGCATACACTGTTATTTTCTCAAGTAGTGACTTAAGACATTAAACCCTTTCAAATCCAAAGAGTTGCATCCAACCAGGAAAGAGGGAAAAAGAACACGCTGGCCCTGAGAGCTACAAAAGCCAAGTCCCAAGTACAAGCTAAGAAGCAATAAAGTTAAAAGGAGGGCAGGGAAGGGACTTATAAAAAGCGTGTGGTTAAGACTCAGACTTGTCAATAGTACAGATAAGGAAGAATGAACACAGACTATAAGGGAAAGGACAGAAAAAAACTATTCTAGAATATTCACTAAAGGGGCATACAATCTCTGTCCCACCTCAAGAACTCCAAGCATTTCTAGAATAACACAACAGTTGATGCTTCCAACGATGATCTCAAAGAATAAAAAGATAAAATTCACGAACACTGGGAAGATGTAAAATACAAGAAAAACATTCCATTGGAAGTGTTAAATTGTTGGCTTTTTTATTATGTGGAAATCCCCTTTTCCCTGAACAATTACTTTCCTGGCCACGCTAGCTGTTTTGCTAACATGGGGAAACAGCAGGCATCCAACGTATGAAATGGAGCCGTGTGCACAGGGTGATGAGCGCACCTCATCCTGCCTCATTCCTGGGTCCCTGACTCTGCATGCCACTTGCTATGTGACCTTGGACAAAAACTAACATTACAGCGTTCTACAAAACTCCCCACATTAACTTACTGTACTTGATCCTCAAATTCAGTCTCCATGGCTATTTTTTTTTAAAAGATTTTATTTATTTATTTGAGAGAGACAGAGAGAGAGCTAGCACAAGTGGAGAGAAGGGGCAGAGGGAGAGGGAGAAGCAGACTCCCCGCTGAGTGTGGAGCCCAACACGGGGCTCAATCCCAGGACCCTGAGATCATGACCTGAGCCAAAGTCAGACGCTTAACTGACTGAGACACCCAGGCGCCCCTCCACGGCTATTTTAAAAGGTGTGTCTTTTTGGTCCCCAGACTACTGATGTTTCTACCACTCTGGGGATCCATAGGCCTCCTGCTTTTCTCCACTCCTATACCTATTGCCCCAGCTCTTCCACAGTCAAAACAGAAAGGGATTTTGACATTCTCTGGAATTAAACTAAGACCAAAGGAGGATTTAGGAGTGACTTAGGAACAGGTACAGAGAGGAAGAACAGGAGTGTGTTTACATATGATGAGTTCCGAGTGACTGAGAGCTCTCCAGGCAGAGATGTTAAGGAGGCCTTTGCCTGTACAGGTCTGCTGCTCAGAGGAGAGGTCTGGGCGGAAGAGAAAAATTAGAATTACTGCTGTCATAGGAACAGAGACACAATCCCCTTGAAAGAGAATAGGGTGAGAAGGCGACCTACACCCAAACTTCTAGAACTCTAACATTTAAAAATTCCAGGAAAGTTGGTAAGTCAGAGAAAAAAGTGCTTCAAGAGATTGGTTTTAGTAGAATTTTAGGAATTTTCCTATTTTCTTCCAGGTTTCCCCAATTGCTAGTTGGTGTTTATAAATATAAATACTTCCACAGTTAGCGATAACTGGCTTGTAATACAAATGCCTCACTGAGACAACGATTTGCTTTATCAGAGTCTCATGGAAAGTCTCAAAGCAAAAAAGAATGTCAAGAAACCCTTTCCATTTTGACTGTGGAGGAATCTCTCCCACTTAAAATCCTTCATTGGTTTCCGATGGCTCAGGATAAAATCCAAAATGCTCAACACAGCTTGCTAGGCCCTGTATCAGCTGGCCCCGGCGTCCCTCAGTAGCCTCATCTCTCCTGCTATCCCCCAGCCCTCACTCTTATTGCCATACTCCGATAATTCCCACCGCAAGGCCTCCACACAGACCATCTCCTCTCCCAGAGCAGTCTTTCCCTGCGGCTCTACCCGTCTCTTGCCTGCGCAGCTCCTTCTCCTCATGGGATCTCAGTTGTAAACATCGTCTCTTCTGAGAAGGCTTCTCTGGCCTCCTATCTAGGTGGGTCAGGCCTCCTTGCTAAATCTCTTAGTTCAACCCTTCCATGTGGCCGTTTCCACAACTCAACTACATTATTTACACTGTAATTATTCTATATCTGTGTTCCCAGCTGGCTCCACATGATGCCACATGAGTTCCACGAGGGCAAGGATCTCATGTATCTTGGGCACTGCTGTACCCCAGTGCACAGTCCTGCCAGACTCCCACCCCATTAAAGAGGAGTTCCGTTTGGGATGTGTTCAGTTCAGGTACCTCTGACTCTCCCACTAGGGATGTTTAAGAGGCATTAAATGCTCACAATATGCTGAGCAGCAAGCTAAGTCTGCTCTATACATGATGTCTTTCAGCAATTATTCTGGATAAAGCACATTAAGAATTATAATTACTATTATAGAAAACACAAATACATGGGTAAGTACTGATGTATTTCAAAAAGCATGAAGCACTGTTGTTTAAGATACTGAATGAAGCCACTCTGGCCAGAACACAGGAGAGAGGAGGAGAGAGGATGAGGGACAGGCCCAGAGCTCAAAGCCTGGCCAGCTCTTGTAAGACCCAGCAGGGAATGGTAAGCAAGTTGAACCTTATTTTACACGTAATAGGGAACCACTGGAGGGCTTTAGGCAGAGGAGGAACAGGTTGACGTATTCTTTTAACATCATTCAGATGGCAGCATGGACAGTGATGACAGCAGACAATAGACGAAACAGGGGAGCAATTGGGAGGCCTGTGCAGTGGTCCAAGGGAGGTGGTAGGAGCTTGCATCACGAGGAGCAATGGTGCTGGAGAGAGTAAATGGATTAATGGTATGTTTTGGAGGAAGAGCAAAGAGACTTGTTAATGGAGCAGCCTGGAAGACAAGGATATGAAAGGAACTCAAGGATGACTTGTAGGTTTCAGCTAAGCCACAGGGAAGACTGAGGTTGAGGTGGCAGATACTAATTTGATGTGACTTTTAGACCTTCCTCTATGTATAGATGTGAAGCCAGCCTTCAGCTCTACCGGCACAGATGTATATTTGGGGTGTCAACAGTGCACAGGTTCTGTTTAAATCCAAGAGCCCAGAGATCATAATTTATTAACCAGCAACCTTTTTAGGAACATAAAGGTTGTTTCTAAATTTTAAAATTATGAATAACACTATGATGACATCTTTTGTATTTCAGATTCTTTCTTTATGAAAGACTGTCGGAAAAGGAACTCTTGGGAATTTTCCCCCAATGTATGGATTTTTTTAAAATTGTAATTTGAAATAATTTTAGGCTGACAGAAAAGTGGCAAAAATAGTGCAAATAGTTTCTATAAACCTTTCATCTAGCTTCCCCTAATGTTACCATCTTGAAATTTAGAAATTGGAGGAATGCCATTAACTAAATTATAGACTGTATTCGAATTTCACAAGTATTTTCATTAATGTCCTTTTTCTGGTCAGGATCCAGTCTAGGGTTACATATTGTATTATCATATTTTTCTGTTTCCTTCAATCTGTGACAGTTCCTCAGTCTTGCTTTGTTGTTCAAAGCCTTAGACCTTAAGGCTTTTGAAGAGCACTAGTCAGGTATTTTGTAGAATGTCCCTAAATGTGATTTTGCCCAGTGGTTTTTCGTGATTAGATTGAGGTTATACATTTTTGGCAAGAAAACCACAGGAGTGATGTTGTGCCCTCCTCAGTGCATTATATCTGATAAGTCTTATTTTTGTTGATGTTAACCTTGATCACTTGGTTAAGGAGATGTCTGGGGTCTGCCAAGTTTCCCCACTGTACAATAACTATTTTTCCCTTGTAATGAATAAATACTTGGATGATGGGAGATTTTTTAAGACTATGCAAAAACAAAACAACAACAAAAAAAGCATGAAGCATCAGAAAGAGGGCAAGAGCTAAGTCCAAAGATCTAGGGTTGAGTCTTGGCTTTATTACATCAGACAGATCTCTGACACATTTTGAGCCCCAATTTTGTCATCTGAAAAACAGGGGCTAATAAGAATATTTATTTTACGGGGCACCTGGGTGGCTCAGTAGGTTAAGTGTCTGACTCTTGATTTCGGCTCAGGTTACGATCTCAGAGTCTGGAGATCAAGCCTTGAGTTGGGCTCCATGCTGGGCGTGGAACTTGCTTAGGATCCCCACCCCCCACTCACATGCACTCTCTCTCTAAAACAAACAAAAAACATTAAAACATTTAAAAAGAATATTTTACAAGGTTATGTAAGGATTAAATAAGAATGGGTTTGGTATCACTTTACACACTATAAAGTACTAATCAAACAAAAGTTGTTATGTATATGTAATGCTACTTTGAACCTCTAATGAAATTCATGTGTATATGCATATATATGCATACTTATTAAAGAAAAATGTTTAAAACAAAAATATAAACTCTTCATCTGAGTAGTTATAAATTCATCATGAACCTTCCTTTATTCTCAATAAGGTAACTTCAGAAAGTAACTATGGTTCATGAACACCAAATTTCAAAAATTGCAAAAAAGCTTTTAGAATTTAAATAGCTTCTCCAAAAGTAAATTCAAGGAGAAAGCAGAAAGCTTAACTATGCCATATTAATTATTTCTTTCCCAACCTGGATTTATAACACCCATTTAAAAACAAAGCCTCAAAGCCAAATAAAGATGAATTCAATGTAAGAATTAAATACATCAAACTGTTACCAGTCTTGATTTACCAGAAATCTCTATCAACCCTAAAATTCTCCTTTATCATATAGAAGTTCTGTACTTTATTGATCACAAAGATGAACAATATTAAAGTTAACAGGCATAGTTTTGTATATTTTATTTCTTTAAAAATGATACACTGTGTATGGGACATAAAATGGTAACCTAAACAAAAACCAGTAAGTGACTAGATGACAAGATGCCAGAATTGACTATTGGTGATGTTAAGAGAAAAAAAATGTTCCAGCACTGTGCTAAGGAAAAGCTTTATTTCCCTGAAAACCCTGAAATTACCATGATGGGGAGAATAAAGAAAGCTTTTTTGCTGAAAATAAAGTGTTCCTAGGAATCATACCTCACAGACTAAGGAAGGGGGCCTGGTTAACAACTCCTTAGATCTAACATGAGGGATTATAAGATCTTTCAGTAGATCTGGCTATTAGAGAAGGCATCCCATGTGACCTGCTTAACAGGAAACGTAGACTTTTTTTTTTAGTTTTTTATTTTTTATAAAGGAAATGCTGAAGAAAAAACAAATCCTGAAGCAATTTGGTTATTTATTGTCATCAAAGATTGTGAATTAACACCCGAGAACAGTGAGATGCCAAGGAGATAGTAACTATTTCATTCTTTCTTTCCTCAACCTATCATCAACCTATAGAACAAAATACCTCAAGGAAAACTATCAGACTAACTTTTAAGCATACTTTTCACATTCATGATGAAAACACAGATTTTAGTAACTTCTCTCCCTTCATTTAGATCATTATACATTCATGAAGTAGATAATATGCATGCGAAGTCAATTTCCTAAAAAATAAGGTCAAATCAATTTCTCACTTGGCAACATGCATGCTAGAGTAAACTGGTTTAGTTCACAGCAACGCTTTCAGCCATGCTAAGGAATTAATAAAACAAAATGAAATCAAAGCACTGTTTCATTTCTTATAATTAAAAGAAAAGCAATTAACCTAAGCAATTATTTACATATTGCCTTGCTACGTGACTCAAATGACAGTGACTTTTCCAAATAAATCGCAATATTCAATGACAGATCCAGGCTCAAAATGTGCTGGTTTATGTACAAATGAAAAAAATACAAAATGACCAGACATCTTTCAGTGTAAATTAGAGAATCTTTAAGAGAGATTATGGATCTTCTCTTAATAAAAGCACTACACTGAGGGTCTACTGATGAACTCTTTGTGAACAAATCACGTTAACCATTAAGAGTATACCCTTTTCAAAGGATCCCCCCACCTATGAAGGCCCTTCTCAATGAATGGAGTCTGATGAGGGGTGAGGAGGAGGCTGGAAAGCTCTAGCATCATAGTTGTCTGTTTCTGCACCTGTCTGAAACAGAAAGG
The DNA here is from genome assembly GCF_004348235.1 of Phoca vitulina. NCBI lineage: Eukaryota > Metazoa > Chordata > Mammalia > Carnivora > Phocidae > Phoca > Phoca vitulina. The sequence goes on along the minus strand of NW_022589715.1, from coordinate 12,243,400 downwards.
CGGTGTCCCTTGGGGAGAAACATGCCGAAAATAAAACAAAACCCCAAACTCTAACTATAGTCTTATAATAGAGTTGTTTGTTCTTTTTAAGAGGGGGGAGAAAAAGGCATTTTAACAGAAAACTGAAACAAAAAACAGATATGGTATCTCTAAATAAAGAAAAGGTACAGGTATTATCTAAGGACAAACTAGTTATATGTATACAATTATAACATGCATTCTAAATAAAGATAAGGAAGGTCTCTGTGTGTTTATGAATGTGCTCCAAAACACAAAAAGGTAGATAGTTCAAGGATATTATATCTACTTAGATTTGAAGTGTGATCCAAATGTCACCCAGAGACCCCAAAGAAAAACTATGCTAATATGTTACAAAACAAAATTTTAAGACAACCAATGAGAGATGCCTGGGTGTCTCATTCGGTTAAACGTCTGCCTTTGGCTCAGGTCATGATTCTGGGGTCCTGGTGAGCCCAAAGTCAGGCTCCTTGCTCAGCGGGGAGTCTGCTTTTCCCTCTGCCCCTCCTCCTGTTGGTACGTGCACTCTAGCTCTCTCTCTCAAATAAATAAATAAAATCTTAAAAAAAAAAAAATAAGACAACCAATGAAGAACCACAGCCAAATCTCCTCAGTGCTTTTCAAGGTTTAATCTGCATATAAATTACCAGAGGAAAGCAAATCAGATTTCACCTCAGGTGGTCTTTTCGAAAATTAAAAACAAAATTCTTAGCTACTACTATGTAAGTATTAGGCTTAGAACCTAGGGCACACTTACACTCTCTCTCACACACACACACACACACACACACAGGGTTTTAGCTTGGTTTATCACTATTCTTTTGAGGAAGTTTGTAACTACCTAGTCAAGAGGAAAGAGTGGCAAATCAGATCTGTGTCCCAAGACACCTCAATCTCCCTACAGCATACCAGTCTAAATATAATGTAAAACGCCTGTTTAATGGAACCGTCAGTCTCTCTTATCCTCTAGGAATTTATTTTTTCATTGACATAATCAAAACACCACTAAAGCAACATAATATACTATTTTATATGCCTTTTGGACCAGAGAAGGTTAAGGACGATATCAGAGCAGGCCCGGAGGCAATAACATATGCACCTAATAGTAATTTCTAATGAATCTGTGCTTTATTTTTTAAAGAATCTTTAAATGCAGTTAAAAAAAAAAGTGGGGGGGGGGAATTGAAAACTCTAGATAATTTATTTATGTGTTTCATGTATCTGACGGTACCTGATTCCTGAAGTTACAACAATCTTTAAGATTTAGTGCAATCCCATAATTTTACAGAGAAGGAAATTAAAGCTCTATTCAACTGAAGAATTTAGCCAGGCCATCTAGTCAGTTAATGAAAGAATCCTGACTAGAACTCAAGTCCCTGAATCCCAGCCCCTCCTCCACAATCCCACACATTGTAAGAAGTTGTGTGATTCATCACCAATTGCTCTATCATTAATAACTTAAATTTTTTTTTAAGATTTTATTTATTTGAGAGAGAAAGAGAGAGAGAGAGCACGAGCAGGGGTGGGGGAGAGGGAGAAGCAGGCTCCCCGCTGAACCCAGGACTGGATTCCAGGACCCAGAGATCATGACCTGAGCCGAAGGCAGACGCCCAATCGACTAGCCACCCAGGCGCCCCAGTAACTTAAAAAATTTTATATAGTCAGGGTGCCTGCCTGGATCCTTTGGTAGAGTACGCAACTCTCGATCTCCAGGTCATGAGTTCAAGCCCCTTTGGGGGGTAGAGATTACTTAATAAATAAAAGTTTAAAAAAATTATTACACAGTCTATCAAATCCTCTTCATTAGATTAATAAGTAGCTTTACTAATTGCTCCACAGGAAATACATCTTCCCTGGCCTTCTAGGTTTTATCTGTTTCATCTTCATACCACTCCTGATGAAAATGTGGAGAAAGCAACATTCTAATACAGGATCCCCACAGGGACCCATGGATCTACCTACCGTCACTGGGTGGCTTCGGCTTTACCTCTGCACCAAACGCTGGGCTTCAGACAGAGAAAATTAACTATTTCTCACAAAAAGTTAGGTACCTTCATAAAATACTGTATCAGATGCATTTAAAAAGGTATTATAAGTCTATGCATCATATTCAGGGCATTTCAAATAGCAGTTTTTGATCCTCTTTCTGTGTTTTGTTTTTTTTTTAAGATTTTATTTATTTATGTGAGAGAGAACTAGCAGGGAGGAGGCACAGAGGGAGAGAGAGAAGCAGACTCCCTGCTGAGCAGGGAACCCAACGCGGGGCTCGATCCCAGCACCCTGGGATCATGACCTGAGCCGAAGGCAGACACTTAACCGACTGAGCCACCCACATGTCCTTTCTGTGGCATTTTGTCCAACTTCTGAACACAACTTATAGATGTTGAGCAACGCACACCTTGCGGAGGAACAGATGACTCAAGCTCACAATACATTCCTTTGTATCTTACAAATATTCTTATATTTCTATCACATACTAGATCAGCAATTCTCAAACTGTGGTCTGTAGATGCTTTTAGAGGTGCAGAGAGTCAAAAAGTTTTGCCACTAAGGTGTTATTTGCTTTCTTACTGTGGTGATATTTGCACTGAAGGTATAAAAGCAATGGTGACTAGGGGCGCCTGGGTGGCTCAGGTGGTTAAGCATCTGACTCCTGACCTCAGCTCAGGTCTTGATCTCAGGTCTTGAGTTCAAGCCTGGGAACTGGGCTCCATGCTCTACTTAAAAAAAAAGAAAAGAAAAGAAAAGAAAAGAAAAGAAAAGAAAAGAAAAGAAAAAGCAATGGTGACTAAAACTGCTAGTGCCTTAGCACGAAAATTAAGAGAATCAAGCACCAAACGAGCAGTCATTGTATTCTTCACTGGCACACACTCACAGCAAGAAGAAAAAGAAAAAAAGAAAAGAATAAGAGGAAAAGAGAAAAGCTTCACTCAAGAATGTTCTGATGAAGCAACAGAAAGCATTAATTTCATTCTTTTTGGGACCTGAGTACACATCTTTTTACTCTGCTAGCGTAACTACGGAGGAGGTACACACCAGCACCTCTGCCACACACCGAATGAAACACGTCTTGAGGAAAAGCACTTGTGATCGAGTTGTGAACTGTCTGTTCACAGAGCTCTGTTTCTACTTAAAAAACTGAGGGGAAAAAGATGCTTATGAGACTTGGGTATCTGTCAGACATTTTCTCAAAAATACACAAAGTGAACCTCTCACCTCAAAGAAAACAACTGATCATATTTGTGGTAAAATTCAAGTTTTCAAGTGAAAATCAGATTTTGGAAGATCTCTCTCTACCAATGGGAGCTCAACAGTTTCCCAATACTTAAAGACTTTTCTGATGAGATCAGTGGCGATAATAGCAAATTTGATTTTTAAAATATTCTATCAAGAAATAGGTGAACACCTGGAAGATCTGTATAACTCATTGAATCAACATTTGTCAAATGATGTTAGAACATCATGCATGAGTAAAAGGCAAGACAGACATATGGATGTTGATGTAACAGAGTACAAAATGTTCACTGATATGGTTTCAGATTCTACAGTGCAACTAACCTTTAAGAAACTTCCACTTGTTTTGGTATAGTATCAAAAAAGAATGACCCAATCATCTGAAAAGTCTTCTAAAATACATCTCCCTTTTCTAACTACGTATGTGTACGTGTCTGGATTTTCTTCTTCATATAGCTCAACCAAAACAACAATGCAACTCACTGAATGCAGAAGCAGATAGGAAAACTGTTTTCTCTATTAAACCAGAAATTAAAGAGATTTATAAAAATACAAAACAATGCCACCCCTCTTCTCACTAAAATATTTTTAAACTAGAAAATATTCTTCATAAAAATATGTTTTTATGCTATCATCAATGGGTTCATTTTTTAAATGATTTAATAACAAGTCTTTAAAATTTCTTTTTTAATTTCTAACATGGTTTAAGTCTAGATAGACATAACCCATGAAAAAGTTCTTTGGAACTCTCCACAATTTTTAAGAATGTGAAGGGTCATGGGACAATACAGTTTGAGACCTGCTATAGTAGATAAGCAGTCTGAGTTTGTAATGAGGAGGTGCACCCACGATGGGGTGATGGCCCCAGAGCAGGCAGAATGGAGTACAGTCAGGCAAGCCTGGGTTCAATCCCAGCTTTATCATCTAGCTGGTCTATAATCTCAAGCAGGTAACTTCTCAGAGCTTCAGTTTCCTCTTCTATAAAATGACACCAACACATCAACCTCAGGAAGATCTTTATGAGGCTTACACTGTGTGTAAAGTACATAAGGTGTATATTACAACCCCGGAAACAGTGTTGTTTCAAGAAATGGTCTCAAGAACCTGGGGCAGCCGTAAAGTCTAGTAAATCTGTCACATTATCTCAGATGGTCAATATCTTTAGATTTTCTATTTTTTTCCATAAAATAGAAAATGAAAATCTAGATAATGCGAAGAGGCTTCAGGATTCTTCTCCTGCAATGGAAGGTGGCCAGTGAGCTTGTCATTTATTGTGTAAGAGTGACACAATGAAACTTTGCGAATATACTTGAGATTCAACATTTCACAAGTATTCTATCCAAAGGATAGACAATGAGAAAGTTGAACTGTACTTAAAAAAACGGCTAACATAATTTAAACACACTCAATAGCACTCGGGATATTACAACTATTTGCATCTACTTTGTCATAACATGCAATTTATCTTTCGTTCAGGTGTCTATTTTATTGCAAACACACACCTGCTTTGTACCACCACGACACACCATATTATTACCTCAGATGTAAACAGCTCACAATCTTCTGATTTTGCTGATCATCTTTTTATGTCTAGTTTAAAAAATAAAGCAAAACATGCATACCCAAGCATAATCCCAGCAGAACACAAATCAATGAATGTTTAGCTTGAGTAGTAATTCATTTGAATAGTATACCTGATTCAAATTTATTAATGTAATTTACAATAAAATTGCTATTTATATTAATAATTCCAAAAAACAGAAGTTCAGTATTCTTGACAGATATAACAGCAAACTGTACTGTTTGATAAATAGTATGCACTGTGAAAGCTTAGTCAGGGCTTAGCCCACACAAATGTGGAGACCGGGCAGTGCTATTTCCCTAAGCACCTCCCTGGGTGCTTCAGGAAAGCGTCCAGGCTGGGTTTATAGAAGAGCAGATAGGGCACTGGTTGCAGTATCCCCATCAGAAAATTCCATCACCACAAATAAGGTCATTCTTAAGCCCCTCATGTTAGGTTTTGTCTTTTTCAAGTTTGATACCAGCTGGAAAGCTTTTTGTTTTGTTTTGTTTTTAAGTAGGCTCTACACCCAGCGTGGGGCTTGAACTCATGACCCTGCGATCAAGATCTGAGCTGAGATCAAGAGTCGGGACACTTCACTGACTGAGCCACCCAGGCGCCCCTAGAAAGCTTTCTGAAAGGGAACAATTGGATGAAAGAAAAAAAAAGAGCACCTGGAGAGATTGTCCCAGAGGAACAGACTGGTTAGATAGAAGGCTGAGGGTATTCTGGAAAACAGAGGTGATAGCTTCCATGTCAGCAGTCATAACTCAAAAGAGGGCCTTACTTTAAATGACTTAAACTAGAGAATAAAGCTCTAGAATAGGACAGAAACTTCATCTATCAGAGTCAAGACAAAAGGCGAGAAAAATTAACTTCTCTCATTTAACCTGCCCCCAACCTCAACAAAGTAGGCAGTGTCCTTACTTATTGATGAGGACACTAAAGCTCTGAGGAGCTAAGTTGCTGCCCAAGTCTTGGAGTCATGTGTCACAGGAGTTTTTAGAAGTACCATCTCTCTTTTTGTTTTTGCAAATAATCAAATTTGTCTAAAAATTACATTCTAAGAAAATTTCATGTTTACAATTAGGATGTATGCTTGAGGGAAAATGCAGGGAATAATTTATAGGATTTTGCAGTATATATTTCAAACTATTAAGTTACTTATATTTGTTTTTTTATTCCTAGGCACCTTGTGATAATAATAAGGGGGAAGAAATGATGATCATGTTATAGCTCAGATAATGAGCTATATTGTATTGATACAGCAGATAGTATTCTCAGTTACTCATGTATACGATGAACTCATTTAATGTTCAAAACAATCCTAAGAAGTAGGTGACATTAGCCACTCGTTTTAAAGGAGGGGAACTGAGGAACAGAAAAGTTAAGTAGTTGCTGGAAGGGGACATAGTTCGTAAAAGGCAGACAGGCCTCACACCTAGGCCATCGGGTAGCCCAGCTCTATAAGCAAATACATACTACTAGTATCAGCAATTGTTCATTATAGCTGTTTCCAATCAACATTTAATAGAAAATTCTTACCTCTGGTTTGCTGAGGCTGGATGAAACCAAGGAACCGGATCCCACATCCAAATCCCACTGTTTTTTACCATGATTCTCAGGATCCAAGGCAGCAATTCGCCCATCTAAAGTGCTGATAATCACTAAGGATCTATAAATTTAAAAATTAATAAGACAAAGTTTAAAAAGTATTTATAATATCGGGCACTTACTGCATACACTGGAAAGAAAACCAGGCCATCCCCAGACCTCTGTCTGCTGGGGGAGGAGGGCCCACCTCCTCATAAGACTTGCAGTCTTGCTATCTCTATCTGGCTAAAGCCTACCAAGACCATTGCAATTTGCCTTTTATCTGTTTATGTCATTTATGAAAAGCCCCAGACTCCTAGGTCACCCCTCATTCTCACACTGTAATCCCCACATGGAATTCAACATTCCCAGTGCTGTCCTCTTCTTCCCTTCCCAAATCCCTGAAAGCCTTAACCCTGAAACACAGTTTTCCCTGAATGTCTACTTGCCTTCTTGCTTGAGTAGAAACCTGGCTCTTCCTGAGACCATCACTTCTGAAGCAAAGAGAATTCTTTGCTCCAAAACCCTTAACCACTGGGCCCCGTAACAGGGTGGGGGTGCTCCTTGCACCTCATTGCCATTTCCTGACTACTTTCTTTCTCTCCTCTCTAAAAATCCTCAGGATCAGATTGCTCCACCCACTACCCCTCCTAGTAATTGGCTACTGACCCTTGGGTCACTAGCCTCACTCCTTGAGGATTTCAGCTCCTGGTTTAACTGTCACTATTAACACGTTCTTTGGGTTTTCATTATCTGTTTACCCTGCCTCATCCACTGCCATGGTGAGATCCTAGCCCTTGGCATTACCAATCACCACAACTCCCCCGCCCCACTGAAATTTCAAGCATTCCAGCCCCTGCCACCAACCCCTTTCTGGCTCATTTCCTTTGCTTCCCTCACTCCCACTAATCTATGACCCCACCTGAGCATACAAGCCATTGATCCTGTCACTTTTACCCTAAGCTTCACCAACATTAGGCCCTCATTTTTTTCTTATTGAGTTTAAATCCCATAATCCTTCATTTTGAGTACTTCCTGGCCCCTCACACATCACAAGTGCCTAGCAGAACTCCAACCCTAGTTAAATCCAATGCTCTGCATTTTCTCACTCTCGCTTCTGTGCAGTTGAATGTGGCCAAAGAAAAACATAATCATGCTGACTGGACTCACTTTAATCATGACCACCAATGTGAAAAAAGCTATTAATGATGCTCCACCATCACGGCATACTTCCCTGGTCTATCTACTCACTCACTGGCCTAGGTTAAACTATGTTATTTCTCCTTTCTCCTCAACTTACAACACAAGCTCCTCCAAGCTCATTCATCTCAGGGATAATCAAAAGACATCCCACCATCATGCCTCTCTTTATCACCACCTGGACCCGTGAATTCTACCTTCCCTCCTATTACTGCAGGTGAATTGTTCATGGTCCCATGCACTACCAACACTTCTGCTTAGACAACAGATCCCTATCTGCCAGTCCTCACATTTCTCCTCTTGCTCTCACATCAATTATTCCCCCTCTACCAGAGCATTCCTCTCACCGTTCACACCTGCTATTATTTCCCCCAACCTAAAAACCAAACCAGTTAAACAAAATGAGCCATTCTACCCCCTCTAAGCTTCCAATCCACTCTGTGCCTGCCTCTGGATCAAAACTCCTTGAAAGAGTTCTTATACATTCTGTCTCCAAATCCTTTCCCCTTCTTCTGTCTTGAACTATTTCTAATCAAGATGTTGTCTCTGCCACTTCACTTGAAAGGTTCTTGTTGGGGTCATCAACGACCTTCATATTGAAAAATCCCATGGTCAGGTCCCAGTTCACTTGACCTTCTAGCAGCACCTGACCAGTGACATCTCCTGCCCTTCATGAGACACACTCTTCATGTGGCTTCCAGGACACATGAATTTTTTTTTTCCTTAGTTGTAGGCTACTCTTTCTCAGTTTCATTTTCTGGTTCTTCCTCATCTCTTCTATCTCTCAAAGTGTTCTCTACTTACATGTACTTTTTTTTGATGGTCTCATCCAGTCTCATAGCTTAAAATACCATCTATATGCTGGCAACTCTCAAATTTGTATCTCTCCCTGAACTCTGGACTTACATACCTAACTGCCTACTAGACTTATATGGCAGAATGACTTCTCCAATTATTCAAACACATCATGATTTTCCCTCAGGGCCTCTGCAGCTACTGTTCCTTCTGCCTGGAACATATCCTCCCAAATATATAACAGGCCCTCAATAAATATTTCTTGAATGAAAGAATGTGTTATACAGTTGTTCTATGAATTTGTTAGGTATATATTGGTCTGCTTGAAAGACCATGCAAATTCTAAGTACACATATTTATGTTCCACTTTGAGATTATAAAATACAACTTTTATCTTTTCTATTTCATTTGAAGTACAAGGTATACAAATTCATAGTGAAGCTGTAAGTTGACCAAGACAAAGCAGTTCGATAAACTCATTTGAAACCTTTCAAAGAACTTAATTGTTTATCAAATGAATAAATTTATCAAGTGAATAAATACAATTGTTAATTTAGTTCCCAAACTATACACTAATTCTAATTTTGAATTTTTCAAATGGTAACTCTTAGTCTAATTTGTGAAAATAAAGATTTTTGACACATAACAAACTCTAATAATTTTAGATAACTAACCAAAAGAAAAGGAACAACTCAACTCCCCTCCCCACACATTACCCTGCTTTCTTTTTTTTTTTTTTAAATCATTGCCAAGACCAATGTTTTTTTTTTTGTTTTTTTTTTAAGATTTTATTTATTTATTTGACTGAGAGAGACACAGCGAGAGAGGGAACACAAGCAGGGGGAGTGGGAGAGGGAGAAGCAGGCTTCCCGCCGAGCAGGGAGCCCGATGCAGGGCTCGATCCCAGAACCCTGGGATCATGACCTGAGCCGAAGGCAGATGCTTAACGACTGAGCTGCCCAGGTGCCCCTGCCCTGCTTTCTAAAGAGATGTATCAGGAATTAGGGGAGAAGACGGATACCGTGTGGAAGGAAGTTATTTTATAATGAAGGGTATAAAAAATTCGTATCTTAGATGTGCCAATTTACAAATAAAAGCAACAGAATCTAATTAAGTTAATGATCGAAGGTTCAGAGCCAAGTTAACTCTTTCCTAGTACCATTATAGAAATGTCTAGTTATTCTGTTCGGTAATCATTAACCACAAATAAATGGCTAAATGAAAATTACTCTAATTGGAACAAAACTTAGTATAAGCAAGCAGTGTTAACCCATGAAAAATTAAGTAGACCCCTGCAACACTTGAGATACTATTTTTTGTTTTTAATTCAGAATGAACATTGTTTTTCACCCTAGACGTTCTACTTATAAAAAAAAAACAACCTGTAATTTTTTGAGTATGTAGGTATTTGGGCTAGAGGTATGCAGAGAATGGTAAAACTCTAGGTCTCATCTTCAAAACAAAGAAAAACCCAACAATAAAACATGCATATGTGTCTTATGTGTATATAAAAACACATTTTAATAAGTCACTTGGAGTTTAATGTTTAACTATTCTTTCACTGACAACTTATCATATAGGGTGCATTTAACTGAGTCAAGGATTCTGTTTTTTTAAACAAGATAGTTTCAGATTTTGTACAATATCTAGAGAATAAGTGTAAATTTGAGTAATAATTAAAAGAAATACAAACATGTGGGCAGGAACAATTAAGTATATTATTCTCTTAACTGCTTTTGATACTTAATGTAATCTGGTTTTTAGATTTGAATGGGGTACCCTTAATTATTTTAACCCTCTTAATGGGAAAAACAGTAAATCCCCTATAACTCTGTCAGGCATTTAAAAAAACAAAACAAAACCAAACAAAAAAAACCCTTCACTTTCTCGTCTGCTACAAGCTAGCCATAATATTCACTGTGGGCTCCTTCCCAAGCATGTTTCTGGAAGGAAGTACCCCTTCTGCTGTGGCTGAAATTGAGCAGCACTACAGGGCATAAAAGAGATGCTACAATTTAGACTATTATGTCTAATCACATTCTAAGAGAGAGATGCTCATGGACATACTATTGATTGAGAAAAGCATCAAGCAGATAGATAATGCTAAATGCAGGGATAAACAGAGGACAGCAATAAGTGTTTAGAACAAACACCAATCAGAGATGAAAAATGAATCCCCCCTCCCCAAATAGGGAGAATATAAGGCCATTTTATCTCCCCACAATCCATTCGCTCTATTTTCAGGTTTCTATGAACAAGATGAAAAGCCTTTTACTTATTCAAGAATTGAAGGGACTGCAGAGGCAGCATTTCCAGTGGAAAGAACTGGAGCATTTTTTTTTTCTTTTTAAGAACTGGAGCTCTGAAGTCAGACCTGTGTTCACATCCCCATGACTCTGCACTTGTTCTGCTCACAGCTTCATTCCACTTGCTTTCTCACAGGTAAGACATGACTACTTCCCTGGGTCAGCATAACTCAATCTTGCCTGATCATAAAAATTATCTGGGGTGCTTGTTAAAAGCCAGTAAACATTCATGGGTCCCATCCCCAGAAGGGGCTTGGGAGCTAGAGCTTGACAATACCCCAGTTGAGTCTTGCAATAAGACCAGGTTGGCAAATACTGACTTAGCTCAAAGGGCTGTTTCCTTAGAGTAGAAAAATAATCTATTACCTGGATGAAGAAGGCCTATTGGCCAACTCTGCCAATAAACTCTTTAGAAACTCCTATCTCTCACTTACACCTTGCTCTAGTTTACAAAGGCATTTGTTTGGATGATTCAACAGCAAGCGCTGTTCTCTTACGCATGACCCAATTCTTCGAAGCTGTTCTCAAGAAGGTTTTCAACAATCTCCTCCTGCCAGATCTATTCTCCTCATCAAGTCTGTCCCGCAGCAGCGCTGAAAAAGTGGCTGGCTCCTCATTCTGGACCTTCTCCTTTCCCCGGCTTCTACAAGGCCACTTCCCTTCACCCCATAATTCCTAGTGCTCTCAATCTCCAGGAAGCAGGCCATGGAGTTCTGGCTTCAGCCAATGCCCACAGCTTTGACTTTACCTGTAACATGACAGCTCCCAAACCTATTCGGTGTTTACAGTCCACTGTCTCTCTCCCCGCTCTAGTTCTGCATTTTCAGCAGGGCATGCTTGTTACCCCCATAGTGTGTTCAGATAAATCTCCTCTCCCACATCCTTTTCCATCTACCCTGTCACTTAACATTTGCATCAGACAACAAGTCTACCTTCTCCTTCACGCTCTACATTTAGACAACAGTCAGTTACTATTGATTCTATTTCTGAAGCTTTTGAATCTTTTCCTTCTTCTTCATTACCACTGCCCTTGTCCTAGAACCAATTCTCACTTCTCATCAGAACACCTTCAAAAGCCTTTCTGACATATTTTCCTGCCTCAGGTCTCTGTCCCCTCTGCAGTTCCAACAGTTTTGTTTCTATAATAGAGATCTGATAAACTTCTGAAGCTTACTGTGCTCACAGAATAAAGGCCACACTGCTTCGTATAGCACACAGAGCCTTTCATAATCAGGCATAATCCCCCACCCCACTGCCACACACACACACACACACACACACACACACACACACGTTTCTTAACTTTTCAACAAAGTTCCATTTAATTTATTCTTTATCTCACATCTTAAATTATTTCATTTGCCCCATAAACATTATTTCTAATGAACTCCCCCATTTTTAGAGGAAATATTTAATACCAATCAAAATACTGAAGATTTCTGAAAAGATATAGCTAAGATTACTATATTAAGTTTGATACAATTCTAGTTCAAAGTCAGGAAACTTGACTGTTTAATTAGCCTTCCCCTCACTGGATATCCAATTCCATTCAGTTATTTAAAAATACTGACAATCTCATGGATCCCCATTTTTACCTTTGCAGATCCATAGATGTCCCGGAGCCCTGGCTTGGGAATCACTGCTCCGGGCTCTGCAGCCTAGACTCGCCTTGACACCTGACATTCAAGGACTCGCTCACTTGATACTTCCATGGTCTTTACTCTCAAACTACTCCTATGTCACTCACTATCCATTCTAGTGTAGTTAATTCTTTAACACAATGATCTCCCTGTCAGACTTGGGGCTCAAGGGCTAGCTCAGCTGCCCATTTATCTACTCGTGAAATGCAATAAATGTTTGTTGAATGAAACACCTTAGTAGGGCAGACACTATGGTACATATAAAACAAAAACAAAACAGAAGCTGAGAAAGATGTGAAAATATGTGACTTGCCTCAGTCATGCACTAAGTAAGAGGTTTTGGACAGAAGCATGAATTTAGGTTTTTAAACTCAATCATTCTGTTAACAGTACGTTTTCATTAAGTAGCAACTACTATATTACTATAATGTGCAGCTTTTATTCATTCCAGAAATCTCATCAAGATGCCATTTATCCTGTTACTGCTCTGATTTGCCCTCAACTGAGCAGAAATAACCTTATGCCAATGAAGATCCTATTTTAAAAAACTGCTCTCAAAGGAAAAAAAAAAAAAAGAAGAAGAATGTAGCAGGAGGGGAAGAATGAAGGGGGGGAAATTGGAGGGGTAGACGAACCATGAGAGATGATGGACTCTGAAAAACAAACTGAGGGTTCTAGAGGGGAGGGGGGTGGGAGGATGGGTTAGCCTGGTGATGGGTACTGAGGAGGGCACGTTCTGCATGGAGCACTGGGTGTTATGCACAAACAATGAATCATGGAACACTATATCTAAAACTAATGATGTAATGTATGGGGATTAACATAACAATAAAAAAATTTAAAAAAAAATCTGTTTGCTCTCACTTAAGTCACCCAGAATACCTGCCTATTTACAATTAAGTTTATAAGAGTCTGAGAAGTAGATGCTGAATTCTTTCATACAATAATTCTAAAGGAGGCTTACCACCTGTAGAAATTTCCCATGTGAAAGAGAAGCAGGTGACAGGAGAACACTGTATCGAGTGAACAGTTTCTACATTAACAACTGCTTATTTTTAAATTGCACATTTTCTTTCTTTGGGGAGAGGGGAGGAGAGGAAAAAACTCTACAAAATTAAAAATGTGATTTGGTTAAATCTGTGTTTTTTTTTTAAAGATTTTTTATTTATTTATTTGACAGAGAGAGACACAGAGAGAGAGGGAACACAAGCAGGGGGAGTGGGAGAGGGAGAAGCAGGCTTCCCGCCGAGCAGGGAGCCCGATGCGGGCTCGATCCCAGGACCCTGGGATCATGACCTGAGCCGAAAGGCAGACGCCTAACGACTGAGCCACCCAGGCGCCCCTTAAATCTGCTTTTTGATGTAGCCAAGAATCCTCCACCTAAACACATACTCTTATTCAAGAAAGCATATGTTCTTGTTCAAAACCAAACTAGTACTAATTGGACTATACTTCTTAGTCCTCACCTACTAAGTAAATCTTCAAATCAAACTTCCTTTATTTAAACATATCACAAGACTAGCCCTGCCCCAAATCAAAACAAACATGTCAAAAATTACCAACTATATTTTATAACTTTGACATATCAGCTACACCTTAAAGAAATACCATTTAAGTTTTCAATATTATAGACATGAGTGACATATACCCTTTATCAGATTAAAACATTTTTGGACACACTTTTTCTACTTTGTTCTAGGAAACATTTTTAATCAAAATGGTCATTTACAAACAGAACAGGGTGAAAAAATAAAAAATAAAATTAATTTCCCCCCTCACATTTAGTTCTGTAACTTACAAGTTCTCCTCTTTGTATTTTAAAATATTTTGTAGTAAAAATGTTCAGGAACTTCTCTCTTACAAACAGAGGAAAAAATCAGATGGAGTTCTCAGGCAGTATTTAGGAAATGAAGAGGCATGTTGGAGCTACAGCTCACAGCAGCTGATGAAGACCCAGTCCCTTTCGGCAAAATGCCTAGGTGTGTAAAGGCTTCGGAGTTCAAATAAAGAACAGTTTCCTCAATCCTCTCACATATCATATCTAGAGCCCAGGTGTCAACTAAACTAAAAAGACAATTGTAGACAGGAAGGATAATTCATTACTTGCTTAAAGTATGTTTATTTTGGCTTACAACTTGCCTTGAAAGTTATGCATAAATTCTTCTTTAAATATGATTTCTAGTTAACTTTAAAAGTCTGGTGTCGGGCGCCTGGGTGGCTCAGTTGGTTAAGCGACTGCCTCCGGCTCAGGTCATGATCCTGGAGTCCCTGGATCGAGCTCCCTGCTCGGCAGGGAGTCTGCTTCTCCCTCTGACCCTCCCCCTCTCATGTGCTCTCTCTCATTCTCTCTCTCTCAAATAAATAAATAAAATCTTTAAAAAAAAAAGAAAAAGTCTGGTGTCAGAAAAGTGAGCAGTGTTGGGACCAGATGACTGAGTTCCCTTTCAACACTGTATGCTGAGATTCTATTATTCAATAGGTGTATTAGCGGGGAAAAAAAAAAAAAAGCTTAATTATGAATCTGAAAATCTGAGGATGACCAGATTCTGTACCACGATTCACATCCAATCAGTTTGTGAAAGGATAGACAGGAGAGAGAAATAAAAAATGAAATCATCTCACATTTGCAAAATATTTTCATGTTATCTCATTAAATACAAAGAATTCAGTTTACAGGTGACAAATTAAAGAAGCACCACAGATTAACATCAAACTTAGTAATACTGTTGTTAGCGGGGAATTAGAGGCAGGGGAGGAAGGCAGAAATATGCTACAAATTAGTGTGACAGTTAAGATAAAATTAGTTCTTTACAACTCTTGAGGTCATTAGAGGCTGTCACTATGAAGATGCCCATCCCATCCCCAAAACCCCAAGTAACACTTAGCAATTTGCCCATTTGTGCTGGAGTCAGGAAACTGGTAACTCATAACTATGCCAATGTGCACAAAATCTAGCAATGAGGCGAGATTGCAACTTTCTTCCCAGCTTTCCTTAGCGAGCATCCCATTTAAATTTCAACTAAATGTAATGTTTAACAGAAGCACTAACAAGGCTGCTATCAGAAAAACAAGTTTATTTTAGCTACTTTTTAAAGACAAAAAGTTTATTCACTCATTCACATGTTCTTGAGATGTAGAATAAGCAGTTAGGATAAAACCAATGAAAACTCCATCAAGGGAAGAAAAATGAACCAGAGTCTCATATTGCTTCCTGGGCATCAAAAGACAACATGAAAAAATAGCGACCTTAATTTCCCATCTCCCTCTTTTTAAAAGTTTTGCAAGTACCATAGCTCTTCACAGCTGTTTGTGATAAACGCTTGGTTAATTCAAATCTGTTCCCCTAATCCTCCTCCTTTAAACAAACAGGATATTGGTCTGTTATTATGGAACACTGATATTCTCTGGTTTTTCACTTTTTTAAAGAGCACTTAGGAAGAAGTTTTATAAACGTTGCATACTGATCTTCTGTTGACTCAATCAATTTACTTATCCAAGGCTTCTCAAACTTTCCACACTATCTCAAGCTACCTGGCACACCCCTAAACACGGTCTATCTCTTCCTAGAGAATTCTGTTAGCCGGAGATCACTTACTCTCTGCCAGGCCCAACTCTTCTATTTTCACTCTCCTTGTTTCTGAGAAGGAAGTGGTCCTCCTGTTTGCCAAGGAGATCCTCTTCAACTACCTCCACTCCCTCCTCTATTCCTTTCTTTTTCAACCTGTCTATACAGGCTCCTTCCTCTGAATGTATAAACTTGCCTGCTGTCAGGAGTCAGTCCAAAGAGTGCCGGAAGGAGGGAGTGGGGCTTTAAAAGGATGAATCCTTACCGTCTTGCAATCTGAGCACTCTCTGCTGCTTGACTTAAATTCTTTACATGCGCTCACCACCAAATCCCTCCTCATTGTTCTCAGCCCTCACCCTACACCTCCATCCCAGCCAGCTGGATTTCTGTTTCCTCTGCTGCCTCATCTTCTCAAAAATATAAGGCATTTGTTGAGGTCTTCTTCTGAGCCTCCTCTCTCTCACACCTTCACCTCTTTACCCTGATCTCTCTCCAACTACAGTCAATCATTTCTACCTGCCTCCCAAATCTCTCCCTCTGGATGGACTGCCTGCACCTCCAAGTCACCATGTCCAACAACAAGCCCTTTACCTTTTCTTCCCTGCTCTCCTCAATTTCCCCACTTTCCCATGTGTGTTCCCATCTTCTGACCATCCCATCTCTATCTGTGGACAGGGGTACCACAGGAGGAGGAATCAACTCATTTGCCAGGAACCAAGATTCTGCCTCAAATCTCTCAAATCTCTCCCCTCTGTACTATACCCACTTAACAACAAACTGTAATCAGACCTGGCTTTCAAGATACCCTACACAACACTTCTGAAACAATAACTCTCAAACTGTCACGTGCATGGGAATCATCTGGTAATCCTGTCAAAATGCATATACTCCTTCAGTGGATCTGGGTGGTGCCAGATTCTGATTTCTAACACGTCCCAGGTGATGAAGATGCTAGTAGTGTTAGACTCGACATATACAATCTGGTCCCACCCTATTGTTCTAGCCTCATCTTCCACAACTCCCTGCCCAGCACACATGTGCATGTCTGTATCTCCCTCGTACACACAGACAGACAGACAGACAGACAGACACACACACACACACACACACACACACACACAGGTATACAAACAAAAATGTTCCCTAAACATACTTTCCAGCTTCTGTGCCTCTTGCTGTTTCCTCAAGTCCAGTATCTGCTCATCATGATCCTACTCACATTTCACAAACCAACTCATTCTGCCACAGCCTTCTCTTACCTTTTTACCTACTTCACCCCCATACCCCCACCCACTGAACACCACAAAAACCTTGGGACAGTCAGGGCACTTCATTTGCACTGCTTCTGCTCTGTAATATCATTATGGGTCTCTTCATTCAATCCTCACTGCTAGGCAACACCCTCCTCCTGGAAGACAGGGACTATCTGCCTAACCTTTGTTAACCCCAGGGCATCCTGTGGGTTGTAAGTGCCAATAAATACCTGTGGTGGTGGATCTGTACCCTAAGAAAAATGAAACATCTCACTTTACTTCAAGTAACTTACTTTGAGCAGGGGCTTCAGAAACTTAAGATAAACAAAAACACTCTTCCAGGAAAATTAATCCATCAGCAAAATCTATGAAAATATTGTCAAATATGTGCTACTTAAAGGAAAAAAAAATCTATACATAAACATTCATATAGTGCCTAGAAAATTTTAGTACTTATCCAGTTTTAGTAGTCTGCAAGTATATAGATCAAGGTGCTGATATTTAGCTGAAAATTAAATCTAACTTGTTAGGATCTAGTAATTGCTACATTATAAGCTTACAATACTTTCTAATCCAGATTCTAGCCCTCTCTGGTTTAATTTGCCTAATGCTCCTTCTATCACTCCATTTGTTAGATGAGACATCACTTTCTCCCCAGTTGTGCTGAGATCAGCTGCCTGCAAAATACTTTACCATTAAAATACCTTACATTTGTGTCCAGGTTTTGAAAAGTTTTTAAAAACCTGTACCTTGCAGTAACATTTTTAAGGAGGCTAAGCAAATCAACCAAGACAACCCTATTTTAAATGTTTACGGATCGTAAGCCCTCTAAATATCAAAGAACTGCCAAAATGCAAGACCTACCCGCAGCTCTTAAACTTTAGTGTGTTCAAGACCTGCCTGGAGTGCTTCTTAAACCTGCAGATTCCAGGTTCTTGCCCCAAGAAAGTCTAATTCAGTACAACTGGGGTAGGGCCTAAAAACTGTACAGTTAACCAGCATCCCCAGGTGATTCTGATGCAGATGTTCTGCAGGTCTCAGTTCGAGAAATACTGACCTCACCCCTGGTCCAGGGGCCACTACAGGGTTGTGTTGAAAGGGAAATGTAGAAATGTCATTGTAAAGTTCTTTTCCCAAACAGCTGTCAACCCAGCAGGGATATGGGATGACTCATGGAAGAAAAAGGGGAGGGAGTCCTTGCAGCGCGAATAAAGTTCGAAAACAAAAAAAGAGGGAAAGCGACGTTTCTTTCCCACCTTTGCGCTCCATTCTCTGAGCATCCCCCAGACACCTTCGAGGATGCTGCTTTTGCCTGCGAACAAGGACCGGAGAAAAGGCCCGTCGCTGGCCCGGGGGATGGGAGCACGGCCCCGCGCTCGCTCCCGGGTCACCAGTTCTCCATCCTCTGAGAGAGACCACAGCCGAGGGGGAACCCCGGACCTCCGATCCTCCGCGGCACACGTGCCGTAAACAAGTGGCCTCCGGGGTCGCCGGCCCCGGCGCTCAGCCTGCGCCCCTCACCTGCCGCGTGGCCGTAGCTCGGCCTCGTCGTCGGGTTCCGGGTCCCGCGGCTCCTGCTCCGTAGCGGCCGCCGGCACAGCTTCGGCGTCCTCCACGGTCACTTCGGCCGTAGCCACGGCCCCCGCCGCCGGCACCCGCGCTGCAGAAGTGGGAGCGGCCGCTGCGCCCAGGCCGAACACCGCCTCCGCCTTCGGCGCGGGGAGGTCCGGGGCTCGCTCCGCGGCCACCGTGCCCGCCGCCAGTCCCAGCAGCAGCAGCAGCAGCAGCAGCGCCCGCGCTAGCGGCCCCGGGCGGGTGGCGCGCTCCATCAGCGTCCTGCCCCGCGTGCGGGCATGGAGGTGCAGACGCCGGCGCCTGCCTCTCCCGCTGCTGGAAGCGCCCGACCAGGACGAGGACGCGCTAGGCACCCAGCCGCCGCCCCGACGGTCTGGACAGCCGAGCGGAGCTCCACCGGCCACGTCTTAGCCCGGCCTCCGCCACCGCACCTGAGTGACAGCCTCCCTCAGTCATCGCCCATTGAACAAACTTTCCGCGCGTCTCCCCCCTGATTGGCTGCGGCCACCGTCACTCAGGAGACCCAGGCTGGTCCTCTTGGAGAAGGTGGGCTTTCGGATGTCAACATCACGCCTGCCAATCAAATCGTATTGCCCTCTCCCGAGGCCCGGCCCTCTTCCGGACGCGGTTACCAATGAAAATCGCCCCTCTCCGCAATCCTCTCACCTGATTGGTAGGCACCGCAGTACCGGAATACATTTTCCCGGAGCAGATTGGCCATCGTTGCGATTGGCCTCGCCCCTCAAAAAAAAATGAGGCGCTAGAGAAGAGTTGGAAGATCATTGGTAGAAGTGGATGCCCCTCCAAAGGTCTGAGGTAACTTCTTCTTGATTGGTTGGAAGCGGCACTTAATACGTGGCCGATTCTGACTGTGGAAGTGGATGGTCCCAAGTGAAAGCAAGAGTGGGAGGCGAGTCCCTGGTGGCGGGGAGGTGGCCGACCTTAAAGGAGCTGCCACTGTGGTTCTTCTAAAGCCTGCTGTCTTTGGAAAGGCAAAAGCGAAGCAGGAAAAATAAGTGACGGTACAGGAGGTGTGGTCCCCCGAAGTGGAAGGGACAGGGCGGGCTCAGGAGAGTATCCTGCTTGTGGCCACGCTGGTGCTGAAATTACAGCCCGCTAGAGATGCCGGTGACCTCCAGAGGATCCAGTCTACCTGACACGCTCCCTTCCTCGTTATAAAGGAGAAGGAGCCCAGGCCCAGTGCATTGCCCTCACTTGTCTAAAGTCACACACCTAGCCCTTACGGCTCCGTGACTTCATCCAAGCCTTCCGACCCTGGTCTGGCATGCTTTGTACCTCACTATAGGGCTATGACGAAAAAAGATAAAACTGCAAAAGGCCAAACTGCAGAAAATTTGAATGTTCAACTAAGGCATACAGTTAAAGAGACCCTGAAAATTCTTGAGCAAGTGAATGAAACGGTAAAATGCGTCCATCGGCTGTGTATTCAAAAGAATAACACCAAAGATGAGGAAGCTAGCTGGGAGGCTATTGCCTCATCAAAACTGAAGGTTTTTTTCTAATTTCTTCCGTCCAAAAGCAAAACAAACAAAAAGCCCCACTTCCTCCTCCACCTCCTGACCACATTTCCCTGCTCTTCAGTACAGCAAAACTCTCCGGTGTTCTAAACTCCTTGTCTTCAATTCCTCTTCTCTCCCTCTCAAACACACTACAGTCGGGCTTTCAAGCTCACAATTCCACCAAAACTGCTCTCACTGAGGCCGCCATTGCTAAAAAGACAATTCTGTCTTCATCTGATCAGCTATATTTAACCCAGTAACTCAGTCTTCCCTGCCAAAACACTTTTCACTGGTTTTCCTGCCCCATAGGCCAGGTCATAACCCTCATTAGGCGTCATTTTAACTGAATCACCTTAAAGGCCTTATCTCCAAATACAGTTACAGTCAGAGGTACTCAGGGGGTAAGGACTTCATAGGAATTTGGAAATGGGGGAGGGTACACAATTCAGCCCCTAACACCCAGATATCTTCACTTCTTTCAAGGCTCTGTTACCTTCCCAGTGAAGCCTCTCCTGACCACCCTTTTTAAAATTGAAACATCTCCCACAGATCACTTCCTAAACTACTCCCCTGCTTTATTTCTCTCCTTAGACTTTAAAATACGTAATATATATATCTGTTTTGTTTATTGTCTGTCCCCTTCTACTCCTATATAAGTTCTAATGAGGATTTGCTCATCAATATATTCCTAAATAGAGCCTAAAACAAAGCAAGGTGTTTAGTATTTGATAAATATTTGTTGAATGAATGAATGAATTCATTCAACAGGACAGAATGGAAAGAGACAAATGGAAAGGGAGATTGTAGTTGCTGTAGATCCAAGGGGTTGATTAAGGAAGCAAGATCCCAGAGTATCCAGGAAAGCAGAGGCATGCCGTCCATGTTGAAAGTTGAAGAAGTACCCCTAAAGAATAACTTACTTTGAAAGAAAAAATAGGTGAGAGAGTTCAAACTAGCTGATCATGATTTACTCAATAAAACAGAAAATAAGATTTCCTGCCAAAGTGATATTTAGTACATAATATAAGAAAGGTGTCAAAAAAATTAACAGGAGCTGAAAAATGATTGTTGACTATTTGTAATGGCCCATTTGAAATTAGCTAGTGTGTATAGGTTAGTGAACCTAGTCTTCATGTTTTTTTTAACTTTTTCAAAAAATGATCATGGCATGAACTGTAATCTGAGCTAATGAATTAGGAGTCTGCTTGCCACCTACAATTGATGTGGAAGTTTTGTTTATTCATTTATTCATTACCATTTAGCAAGTACTATGGGAATAAGGTTGTGAACAAAACAGGCATGGTCCCTGCCCTTCTGAAGCTTAACATTTCTCTAGTTAAGGAGACCGACACTACTTTAATAATCACACATATACTTATATTATGAAAACAAAGTAAATGCCATGAGGAAAAGGCACAGACAGAAGAGCTCAGTGGTGGAAAATGCCAGTAAGGACAGTCACAGTTTATACTCAGAAAAAAACATGTGAATATTTCCATTTTGGAAAAAGAGGAGTCATAATCATGAGTCAGGGTCAGCTGACTAGGAAAAGAACTTGAAGGGGTGAAGAGAGAACCTGCCAGTTTGGGGACAGCATGGAGAGTCATGGTGGCTGCATGGGAACCCTGGACTATGAGTGTGAGTTCCTCAGGGAAGTGTAAGAGTAGCTGGAACCAGGCAGGATAGCTGATCAATGAACCTGAGCCAGGAGAAGAAGCTGATGCTTAGGTATCTGAGCCAGGGTTGCCAAGTTTAGAATTCAAATTCTAAAACTGAGCATGGTCTAGAAGGTGAGCAAAAGAGGTCAGTGATTTCGAATCATAGGCTCAGTCTATTAGCAGAGAAAGTCTGTACCTGGTGCTGCCTGAATTTGCCCTCTGTCAAGAGCTTTCCTCAAAGCCCCAGTAAGGGACTTCTGCTTACCTTTCACAGGCCAAGAACATGTCAAATAGTCATCCAGAGCTAAAAAGGAAGCATACTGCCACTCTGAATAAAACTAGGGTTCTGCTGGTGAGGATGAAGGAGAGAATTTGTAATCCACACTATTGCAGTTTAATACGTGTACCTATAGAAAGTGCCTGCTTGGATAAGTTTCAACAGATGTATACACCAGCCAAGGTAACAGAACATTCCCGCCATGCCTGAGAGCTTCCTTGTATCTCCTCATAGGTCCTTCTTCCACCCCAGGGCCCGGGTAATCACTGATCTGTCTTCTGTCACAATAGATTTTCTAGAATTTTTAATGTAATTGTACAGTATATACTCTTTGTGTCTGGTTTCTTTCACTAATATAATGTTTTAAAATTCATCCATGTTCTCACATGTAGCAACACTTTCTTCATTTTTATTGCTGAGTCGAATTCCATTGCCTGTTGGTATACATTGAGATACTTCTAATTTGGGGCTATTGAAGATAAAGCTGCTATGAACCTGCATATACAAGTCTCTATGTAAGTGTAGGTTTTTATTTCTCTTGAGTAAACCCTAGAAGTGGAATTATTGGCTCATGTGGTTGATGTATGTTAAATTTATATGAATCTGCCAAATAGTATTTGTGCTCTGCCTAGATCAGTCAATCCCCACGTGAAGGGTGTGAGGGTATAAATTTCTGTTGTTTTAAGCCATTGCATTTGGGGATGGTTTCTTACATGGCATTATTATGGCAATAGTCAACTGATACAGCACTGTATATTTCACTGTGTGGCAAACTCTGTTGGGTGCCCACCCATATAAATTCTTCCCTTTGTAAATGCTTTGACTTGCAATATCACTAAAAAAGACATAAATGTCCAATAAGCCAAACCATGTTCCAAAGTGGTTTCATTTTATACCCCTACCAGTGGCATATGAGAGTTCTAGTTCTTTCATATCGTCAACAACATTTGATATTGTTAGTCTTTTAATTTTTGTTTTTCTAGTGAGTATGTGGTGGTATTTCTTTGTGGTTTTGGTTTGCAATTCCGTGATGACTAATGATTTTGAGATTCCTTTGATGTGCTTGTGTAACATTTATACATATATGGAACTCATACCCTTCACCTGGGGGGTTGGTCTAGCAAGAACACGTCTTTTTTTTTTTTTTTTTGAGAGAGAGAGAGAGAGGAGGGGCAAAGGGAGAGAGAAAAGAGAGAATCTTTTTTTTTTTTTAAGATTTTATTCATTCATTCATTCATTCATTCATTTAAAGAGAGAGCAAGCAGGAGGAGGGGAGAGAAAGAGGGCAAGAGAGTCTCAAGCAGGCTGTACACTCAGCACAGAGCCTGACGTGGGGCTCAATCCCATGATCCTGAGATCAGGACCTGAGCCAAAAGCAAGAATTGGACACTTAACCAACTGAGCCACCCAGGCGCCCGCGGAACACATCTTCCTTAAGGCAATGGCAGAAACAGAAGAAAGATGAGTGGAAATTTACAGGGCCTATTAAAACCTGGAGTCAGAACGGCAGCGCTGTCACTTCCATTCACATTCCGTTGGCTAAGTGAGCCTTTGACCAGGCCCAGCATCAACGAAGCAGGAAAATATGCCTTGCCACTAGTGAGAGAAACTTCAAAGTCACATGACGAAGGATGTGGGCATAGGATTTCAGAGAGCAAAAATCCAATCTAGCACAAGTGCTATGAGAGTAATCAATTATATCTGTGCCTGAGTCTAGCACGAACAATTTGCCTCAAAGCAGTACACACAATGAGATCGCTCCATGTCTATTGGAACAGCTCTTTGAAAAAAAAAAGGAGCAAGTGCTGTTGAGGATGTAGAGCAGTTGGAACTCTCATACATTGTTGGTCCAAATGCAAAATGGTAAAACTATTTTGGAAACATTTTGGCCACTTTTTATACAATTAGACATACACTCACCATATGACCTCACAATCCCATTCCTAGGGTTTTACCCAAGAGAAATGAAAACATATGTTCCCACAAAGACCCATATGTGAATGTTTATAGCAGCTTCTCTCATAATTGCCCAAACTGGAAACACTGTTGTCTATCAACTAGTGAATGAATAAACAAATGGATGTATAGCCACGTGATGGAATACTACTTAGCGATAAAGAATTGCACCACACATACATGTTTCAAACCCCTGCTTTTATATGTCTGCTAACATCCCTGTGGCCGAAGTACGCCACACAACCAAGTCCAAAGTGAAAGGGCAGGGAAGTGGAGCCATCACAGCAAGAGGCCATGGCTATAGTGGGGATGTGTATTGCTACCACAGGGGAGAGAAGATTTGTGACCAGGCTTTAGTCCACCACACCCATGGTGAGTATTTGTTCCCTTATCCGAGTGACTGAGTCTAAAGAAATGCCTTGAGGCTTCACCAGGGTAGTAACTGATAATTATCAACTTCTGAATTTACATAGTTGGGTCTAGTCCTGGACAGATACAGATGATCCTTTCTGGTCCCCTTGGAGATCTCTCTAACAGTGGGATCTGCAGGCATGTATGCATAAATGCATGAACAAATCCCTACGTACATACCCACACACGTGCTATGTGTGTGTGTGTACGTGTCCAGTTATATGTGGTCTTCCTCCAAAAGAAGTTGAGTCTCAGAGATTTTCAGAGGCCAAACTCTTAAGTAGAAAAAGGATTTTTCCTAACTGCTCTATAAATTGCAAAGAACCCTATTTCATAATGATATCAAGATTTTACATCATGCTGAGAGATATCAGTGCCTTTTCTTCAATCTTACCTTTTCATGATCAAACCCCTGTGGGCCTGCCAAGAACAGGAAAGCAGCGAGCATTCCCTTAAATGCATGAAGACCCTTGCACTGGAAAATTCTTACTCAAGGGCTTCATTGCTTTTATTTTCTATCTGAAGGAAAGGGAGGGGGTAGTTTTATATGTAATTCTTCCAATTTAAGGCAAAATAGAGACATTAATCAGCACTAATTTTGGAATGCCAAGTGTGCTCTGGGACAATCTGTGTGCTCATGTGGTTGATGTATGTTAAATTTATATTTAGTAATATAATATTAGTGTGCTCTGGGACAATCTGCTTCTTCCTGAATCTCACAGTGTCTGCTGTGGTCATTTGTCCCAGACACCCTTCTGTCACTTGCATCAGGGACTTTCTTGGGTCACTTACACCAGGGGCTCTCTTTGGTAGCTTGGTTCTATTTTTCTATAATGTTATGCCTCTTTTTTCCAAAGAGAATATTTATACAAATTTACATATAAAAAAAAAATCTAGGGACACCCGGATAGCTCAGTCGGTTAAACGTCTGCCTTTGGCTCAGGTCACGATCCCGGGATCCCGGGATCGAGCCCCACGTTGGGCTCCCTGCTGAATGGGGTGCCTGCTTCTCCCTCTCCCTCTGCCGCTCCCCCTGCTTGTGCTCTCTCTCTGTCTCTCTCTCAAATAAATAAAAAATCTTTAAAAAAATCTAAGCAACCAGGTAGCAATGAGTAAACACAAATGCAAAGTATCACTTTATATCACTAATCATAGATGAAATCATTTCTCTCCTGGGGCCACCAATATATTCTTTATGGTCAGCAAGTACAGAATAAAATATTTTTAATTTTGTGTTTTTATTTGGATGATAATTTTTTTTAAGATTTATTTTATTTATTTTAGAGAGAGGGGAGGGACAGAGGGAGACAGGCGGTCTCACGACCCTGAGATCATGACCTGAGCCAAAACCAAAAGTTGTATGCTTAACTGACCACGCCACCCAGGTGCCCCTGGATGATAATTTTTTTAATAAAAATTAAATATAATTATTGGCTCATCTGGCTAAACTTCCTAGACACTCAGGCTTAAGCTTGCATTTGTGTTTATTGAATTAGCACCAAGTAATACTATTTTGATTTTCATAAACAACAGAGAAAAAATAAGCTGCATATTTATATATGAAAGATTCATTCCTGTCAAAAACAAAAGACATGGTGTCCTCTGAGAGCGAGTGTTCTACATGGTTCAAATAAAGAAAAGTGGTGGGAGAATCAAATCCTCACACCACACATAATTTTATAAGGGGGCCAGACTGAAGACTGTATCTTAGCTGTCAATATTTGAACAACTGCTTCCAGCTCTGATGTAAGAGCTGGTTTTAGACCAAATATCTCACTGAGAATGACGGTAAATTAGATTTTTTTAAAAAACAAAATTTCGAAGGTATCAGAGAGCAACCAAGGCATCTAGGATTCAAACGGCTAAGAATAAGAAAGAAAGAAAATATAATGAGATCAGGGTAACATTCTCCATCATTCCCTGTCTGAGACATTTGCTGAATTATAAGCAAAAAAGTGCAGGGACTAGAACCCAAGCAGAGAAGTACCTCTCAGGGAGCTTTGAGGAGTCTCAGGGCTACCAGAACAAAATGTGGAGTTCAAGGCTAGAAAGAGAGCCAGGATTGGAAGGGCTCATATCCCAGAGAAAAGAGAATTATTGAAAAGTGAGCTGATATTCCAACTCCTTTTCCCACCAAGGCATTTGCTGATTCCTTAGCCATGCACCATGCAGGTAAGAGATGAGAAGCCCAAGCAGAAAGAGGCAGATATCAGGCTGATGAGTGAAACAGTCTCATTGGGCTGGAGAGTCAAAAAGTGGAAGTGAAGGCCCAGCAAGGAGTTGGAGCTCTGAAAAACACCTCCAGTTGAGACTCTAGACACACAACAAAGGGAAATAAGGACAAAGTGGAAATAAATTTGCCTTAAAAAAAGTGTCAAAATATTGTATTCCCTAATTGGATTAGGGTGACCTGCCCCTACTCTTTCTGCCAGAAGAAAGTTAAATTATCTCTGGAGAAGGAAAGCATTATATAGAGCTTCTACAATTATTCATACACAGTGTTTAGCATTTAAACAAAAATCTACAAATTATGTCAACAAATAGAACCAAGTGACAGAAAATCGTAAGAAAAACACAGAAATAGATCAGATCCACAGGAAATTGAGATATTGAAGATATCAGACACAGGCTATAAAATAATTATGATTAATATCCTAAGTGCATTTGCTTCCTCCATGTCATTTCATGGTTTGATAAATAGTTCATTTCTTTTTTAGCACTGAGTAATATTCCATTGTCTGGATGGACCCCAGTTTATTTATCCGTTCACCCACGGCAGGACATCTTGGTAGCTTCCCGGTTTTGGCAATCATGAATACAGCTGCTATTAACACCCATGTGCAAGTTCTTGTGTGGACATAAGTTTTGAATTCCATTGGGTAAAAGGTAAGAGTTTATTTAGTTTTGTAAGAAACCAGCAAACCGTCTTCCTAAGAGCGTATACCATTTGCATTCCCAACAGCAATGATCTAGAGTTTCTGTTGTTCCACATCCTTGCCAGAATTTGGTCTTGTCAGTGTTTTGGACTTTAGCTGCTGTAATAGGTGTGTAGTGGTATCTTGTTTTAATTTGCATTTCCCTAATGACACATAATTTGAGCATGTTTTTATATGCTTATTTGCTCTCTCTATATAGCAAATAGGTGTTTGTTCAGGTCTTTTGCCTATTTTTTTTATTGAATTGTTCTTTATTTTAATTGTTGAGTTTTAGGAGTCCTTTGTATATTTTGGATAATAGTCCTTTATCAGATACATCTTTTGCAAATATTTTCTCCCAGTCGGTGGTAAAGTCAACTTTAAGGTAAGAAAGATTACTAGAAATACAGGGGGACATTTTATAATCATAAATGGGTCAGTCGCTCTCTCTCTCTCCCAACATGGCAGCCCCAGCAAAAAAGAAGAATAAGAAGGGGGAGACTATCTTCCTAACAGACTTTCTGGTTGAGAATGGGATACTGGTAGAGGAAGCACCTAAGTCCCTGAACCAGTCATCTGGGCTGATGAAACAGATAACCTGGAAGGAGATGTTTCAGCCACTTGGCACAGTACTGATGACCATGTGTATAGGACTCCTCCAGTTGACCATTCTATCCTGCCTCTGCTCCATGGGCTGCTCAGGAACCTAATATCGAGCAGACCTATCTTCCCAAATTGCCACCCTCACTGCTTTTCTAGGGAACGTGCCCTGTGCTGTGACAGAAGACTCTGTTAAGGAATTCTTTGGACGATTAAATATCAGTGCAGGGGCGCCTGGGTGGCTCAGTCGTTAAGCGTCTGCCTTCGGCTCAGGTCATGATCCCAGGGTCCTGGGATCGAGCCCCGCATCGGGCTCCCTGCTCAGCGGGAAGCCTGCTTCTCCTTCTCCCACTCCCCCTGCTTGTGTTCCCTCTCTCACTGTGTCTCTCTCTGTCAAATAAATAAATAAAATCTTTAAAAAAAAAAAAATATCAGTGCAGTACATTTACCACGTGAACCCAGCAACCCAGAGAGGATGAAAGATTTGGGTTATGCTAAGTTTGAGGACCTGAGTTGGAATTCCTTGCTCAGTGCCCTGAGCCTCAAATGAGGAGTCTCTAGGCAGCAGGAGAATCTGAGCGGACCTTGCTGCTCAAACACAGGATAAAAGCAGGAATGATCATTTTTCTGGTGGAGATAAAAATCAGGATTCTGACAAAACAGATGCACACTGGAGGGCCCATCTTGAGACAGACAGCTTTGATGACTACCTGCCTAGAAGAGGCAATGATAGCTTTGGAGACAAGTGCGAGATTGTTATGATTCTAGCCAATATCATAATGGGCATTGGGATGTGGTACCATGATGGCCCACAACAGGATATGGATTGATACGGCGGCTGGGATCACTGTGATGACTGAAGCAGCAGAGACTATGACAGAGGTTATGATTCTAGGATAGGCAGTGGCAGAAGAGCATTTGGTAGTGGGTACCATTGGGATGATGTCTATAGAGGAGGAAGGGACCACTATGAAGACAGATATGACAGAAGAGATGATTGGTCATGGAGCTCTAGAGATGATTACTCTCAGGATGATTAGAGGCATGATGATAGAGGTGCCCCCAACAAACCGAGTCTAAAGCCTTGGAATACTTCCAAGGAGGATGGTTCTTCTGCTAGCACATCACAGCCCATTCGAGCAGCCTGTCTATGGAAAGGCAAAGCCTGATGACACAGGTGCTAGAGAAGGAGAAGTAGAAGAGTAGCTACAGAAGGGACAGGGGAAAGAAGGAACAGAATAGTGTTAGCTGGATGAAGCAAAACTAGAATGTCAGCCTCGGGAGAGATTCTAAGCTGGCAAAATAAAGAAACTCAAGAAACAGAACAGTTGAAGACGGGAAGTGAGTCATCACAGGCTGGGACCTCAGCCCCACCGGGCAGAAGTGCACCAAGGAGAGAGCATGAGAAGTCTCTAGAAAATGAAACACTCAATTAAGAGGAAGACTGTCACTCTCCAACTTCTAAACCTCCCAAACCTGAACAGTGTCTAAAGGTAATGCCAGCTCCTCTACCAAAGCAGAATGCTTGGGTGCAGCGAAGTTCTAGCCCTCCTGTTGGATCTCAGAGCTCAGACACAGAGCAGCATCCCCCTACAAGGGGTGGGGTAGTTCCTGCTCAACCGTCTGAGAAAGGACCAGCAGGGAAAGATGAAAATTCAGTGTGTGGGATGAATGCCCAAAAGGTCAAAGTGGGAACTCCAGCTGTAGTTCAGGAGATGAGGGAAGAAAGACCACTGGAAGGAGTCACATAGGAAAGATGGCAAAAGAGGTCAAGTCCCCTGATCTGAACCCGAGACAAAGAACCTGAAGAAGACCTGGCCTCCAAGTTCAATTCCCAGTTTGGTTCTGCAAGTAGGCATGCTGCTGTCTCCGTTGATAGTGGAGATGGCACCGAGGGAGAAGATTACACAGAATAGATCTCTACATCCTGTGCTTCCTCCTGGTCTCACCACCCTGGAACATTCAAGAGCAAATCAAAACTCTATCCAGAAAAGATAAATTAAAACTCACCGTCTCCTGGGGAGAAAAAAAAAAAAAAAAAAAGAAAGGGGATCAATCTACTAGGATGATTTAATAGTTCTGGGACTGGGGATTTTCTGGAACTTGTTTTAAAACAGAAAGTCCTATGCACACTGGGGTATGTTTGTCACCTTTTACAGTGGCAAAAGACCAGGGAGCCTGGATGTCAAACTAAGCGAAGTCTTCCTTGCAGTCTCTGGTTTGCTGCATCTCCTACCCTTCCACCAACACAGCTTCAGCTCTGCTCACTGGCACCGCAGGTGCCTGCCTGCCCCTCCCCTCTGCAGCCACATGGCCACTACATCTACCATCCCGGTAGTCAGACTCCATCTTTCTCAAGGATTTTGTATTCAGAAGAGGGAGAAAGTACAGCCTTTTACTGCTCAACAAAACAAAACAAAACAAAACAAAAACCAAAAAGTGTGAAGGAAACAAATATATAGATACATATTTCTATAGCTCTGTCTCTATATCTCTGGAAGAAGAAAACTGGTCACAGGGTTGCCTCTGGGAAAACAAACAGAGTGGCCAAGGCATGAGGGTGAGAGGATAGGAGGGAGAATTTTTCCTTTTTTAGCTTATTTATTTATTTATTCACATACCATTCACCTGTTTAAAGTGTACAATTCAGTGGTTTCTAATATATTGACAGATTTGTGCAACCAGGAGTGAGACTTTTAAATATAAAAAAGTCTTTTGTATCTTTTGGATCAGGAACCATGATAGTATATCAATAACTACAATTGAAATTAGTTAATTAATTAATAAAAACAAAAAAAGTTGCTATTACCCTTGTGGTCTGTCACATAATCTGTAAGGAGCACATAAACTGACTTCAGTGTTTTCTCCTTGTTTCATACATTCATTCAATTTTCTTTTTTTTTTTTTAAGATTTTATTTATTTATTTGAGAGAGAGCGAGGAAGAGAAAGCACCAGCAGGGGTGGAGGGAGAGGGAGAAGCAGACTCCCCACCGAGCAGGGAACCTGATGTGGGACTCCGTCCCAGAACCCCAGTATCATGACCAGAGCCGAAGGCAGACTCTTAACCGAGTGAGCCACCTAGGCACCCCATTCATTCAATTTTCAACACGTATTTTAAATTCCTAGGCTGTGGCCAACCCCATAGGCACTGAGATTGCATACTCAGAAAGAAATCTTGTCCTCAGGAGCATATAATGTTCATTTATATGTTCCTAGCAAAATTGGTATCCCTATGGAGGAGCAGCTGATCCATAGCTCCTTTTGCATTCTGCACCCCTCAGTAGTTGGGGACACACATTTGGTGCTTATGGGATACATGCAATGAAAAATAAAATAGGGTGCAAGGCATACCCCAAACAAAAGGACTCCTCAATGTTTTAATGAAAACATTGGTTGGGTAACTTTTGTTGCCAGCAATTAGAGAATGGAGGGAAGCTCCTCTAAAGACTGGGTTCCAGGTTTACCCCCTCTTACCTCTCCAGGGACCTGCCTCTTACAGAGCATTGATTTCAGAATAGCACTCAGTCAGCATTTTCAGGTACTTGTCACCAAGCATGGATAGCACCATTATCAGTGAGTGATCATACATTTGGTCTCATAACTCCCTCCAACTTGGCACAAGTTAGAGCATTTTCAAAAAGGTATTTATGTTCATCTTCAATGTTCTTTCTTAATTCACTCTAATTTGCTACGGTGAATCTATGTTACCTGTGGGGTTTTTTGTTGTTGTTTGTTTTTGTTTTTGTTTTTCTAGAGAGAGAGGCCGGGTGGGGGGCAGAGGGAAAGGAAGAGAGAGAGAGAGAATCTCAAGTAGGCTCCACCCCCAGCACAGAGCCCAACTCGGGGCTTGATCTCACAACCCTGAGATCATGACCTGAGCCGAAATTAAGTATCAGACACTTAACCAACTGAGCCACCCAGGCGCCCCTACCTGTGTATTTTTTAAGTTAAAAATAAGTTAAAACTTAAGGCCTCTACAAGAACCTTCTTTGACTCCTCCTTCACCTCCCCATGGTAGTTTTGGTTCCTTAAAACCTATACTCACCTCTAGCACAGCACTTACTATAAGGCATTTTAATCACCTGTTTAATTATCTAGGTCCCCTTTAGACTGTGATTTCCTCAGGGCAGGTGCTGTGCCTTTCATAAGTGGATCTCTGGGGTTTTGCATGGAGACTAGTGCACAGAGGCTTTCATCTTTCTACCTCCCCTAACCGTCCTGCTTTTCACACCCAACCCAGTCAACAACTAACACCACACCTAGTCTCAAAGAGCCCAAAGAAGACTTCTTCTCTTCAATTGGCTGACATGTCTAAGCCCTGAGAACCCATGTGCAATGAATATGAGAAAATGAGGATTCCAGACAGACTTGATGGGCACACCCATCTCAGGAATGCTAGAAGTTAAGGCAGCAACTCAGGCATGTGATTTAGGTGAGAGCTATATTCATTCATACGTTCATACCTATGGAATGAAAGGTAAAGAAAGGGAAGGGGATGGTGAGTTACGGACTGGAACTAGATCTTGAGACAAGATATAAATTTGGAGCTGGAAAGGCCAGGAAGGCATGAATCTCTGCTTTGGAAGGCAAATTGATGGAGGACAGGCAGAGCATCATACAAACACTGAACTTAGACAAAATTCAATTAGGTATACTTGGCAGAA
Source organism: Phoca vitulina (assembly GCF_004348235.1). Classification (NCBI taxonomy): domain Eukaryota; kingdom Metazoa; phylum Chordata; class Mammalia; order Carnivora; family Phocidae; genus Phoca; species Phoca vitulina. The sequence continues at coordinate 12,210,658 of NW_022589715.1, read as the reverse complement.
AGGGAGGAAGAGAGAAAGTACAAAAGGGGGAAGGGTGGAAAAAAAGATACAAGAGAAATAATCATTTAAATAACACAGGTTTTTTAAAAATTTATTTGAGAGAGAGAGAGAGAGAGTGCCGGGGGGTGGGGGGAGTGGGGGCAGAGGGAGAGGGAGAGAAATCCTAAAGCAGGTTCCCCACTGAGCACAGAGCCCAACACAAGGCTCCATCCCAGGACCCTGGAGATCATGACCTGAGCCAAAATCAAGAGTCAGACACTTAACCAACTGAGCCACCCAAGTGCCCCAATAATACAGGTTTTTAATTTTTTTAATGTACAGGTAATCCTACACAACATTTCACACAGTGTTGTTCCTGAAGAGTTTGAGAAGGAAGAAATGACATCTACTTTACCTTTAGTGTGCAGGGATTCAGTTTTGACCACTTGGATTACCAGGAGAGCTTAAAAAAAAAAAAATACAGATGCCTGGATCCTACCCTCAGAAAAGTCTGATGTAATTAATTGGTCAGAGGTACAGCCTGGGCTTCAGGTTAAGAGCTCCCAAGTGATTTTTTTTTCCCAATTTTAAAAATTGTGGTAAAATACACATAAAATTTACCATCTTAACCATTTTTAAGGCTATAGTTCAGTGGTATTAAATATATTCATAATGTTGTGCAACCATCACCACCATCCATCTCCAGAACTTTTTTCATCTGTAAAACTAAAACTCTATACCCATGAAACAACAACTCCCACCCTTCACCCCAGCCCCAGGAAACCATCCTTGTATTTTCTGTCTCTATGATTTTTTTCTAAGTACCTCATATAAGTGGAATCATATAGTACTTGCCTTTTTTTGTCTGGCTTATTTCAATTAACATAATATCCTCAAGGTTCATCCATGTTGTTAGCATGTGTCAGAATCCCCTTTCTTCTTAAGGCTGAATAATGCTCCATTGTATGTATATAACATATTTTGCTTATCTGTTCATCTGTCATTGGACACTTGGGTTGCTTTCACATTTTAGCTATTGTGAATAATGCTTCTATGAACATGGGTGCACAAATATCTCTTTGAGACCCTGCTTTCAGTTCTTTTGTATATATAGCCAGAAGTGGAATTGCTGGATCATATGGTAATTCTACTTTAATTTTTGGAGGAAACTCTATACTGTTTTCCATAAAGGCTGCAGCAATTTACATTTCCCTTAATAGTACATAAGGTTCTAATTTCTCCCCATCCTTGTCAACACTTGTTATTTTTTGGGTTTTTGGTAGTAGCCATACTAATGGGCATGAGGTGATATCCCATTGTAGTTTTGGTTTGCATTTCTCTAATGATAGTCATGTCAAGCATCTTTTGATGTGCTTATTGGGTATTCATATATTGTTTTAGGAAAAATATCTATTCAAGTCCTTTGTTCATTTTTGAATTCAGTTGTTTGTTTATTGGCTGTTGAATCTTAGAAGGCCGCTATATATTCTGGATATTAATCCTTTATCAGATAGGGGATTTACCCATATTTTCTCCCATCCTGTGGGTTGTCTTTTTATTCTGTTGGTGGTATTTTTTGATGCATAAATTTAAAAAAATTTTTCATGAAGTCCAATTTGTTTATCTTTTCTTTAGTTGCCTGCACCTTTGAGGTCCTATCCAAGAAATCATTGCTAAATTGAACATCATGAAGCTTCTGCCGTATGTTTTCTTCTAAGAGTTCTATAGTTTTAGGTCTTACATCTAGGTCTTTGATCCATTTTGAGTTAAATGTTGTAGGTGGTGTTAGGTAAGGGTCCAACTTCATTCTTTTGCATGTGGATATCCAGTTTTCCCAGCACCATTTGCTGAAAAGGCTGTCCTTTCCCTATTGAGTGGTCCTGGCACTCTTGCCAGAAACCATTTAACCATATATGTGAGAGCTTATTTCTGGGCTGCCTATTCTATTCCATTGGTCTATATGTCTGTCTTTAGTCTAGTACCACATTGTTTTTGATTACTGTAGCATTGTAGTAAGTTTTGAAATCAAGAAGTATGAGTAATCCAGCTGTGGACTTCTTTTTCAAGATTGTTTTGGCCCTTCACGGTTGCTTGAGATTCCATATGAATTTTAGGATGGGTCTTTCTACTTCTGCACAAAATGTCACTGGAATTTTGATAGAGATTACATTGAATTTGTGGATCACTTTGGGTAGTATTGACATCTTAACATTTTAAGTCTTCCAACCCATGAACATGGATGTGTTTCTATCTGTGTCTTCTTTACTTTCTTTCGGTAATGTTTTATAGTTTTTTATACAACTTTTTAACCTCCTTACTTAATTCCTAAATATTGTATTCTTTTTATGCTATTGTAAGTGGAACTTTTTTTTTAAGATTTTATTTATTGGGGTGCCTGGGTGGCTCTGTTGGTTGAACGCCTGCCTTCACAGGAAGCCTGCTTCTCCCTCCCCCACTCCCCCTGCTTGTGTTCCCTCTCTCGCTGTGTCTCTCTCTGTCAAATAAATAAATAAAATCTTTTTTATTTATCTAGAGGGAAAGAGAGCACAAGCAGGGGGAATGGCAGGCAGAAGGAGAAGGAGAAGCAGACTCCCGCTGAACAGGGAGCCTGAAGCGGGGCTCCATCCCAGGACCCCGGGCTCATGACCAAAGGCAGGCTTTCAACCAACTGAGCCACCCAGGTGCCCCGTAAGTGGAACTTTTTTATTAATTTGCTTTTCAGATTGTTTATTGTGAGTATATAGAAATGTAACAGATTTTTGTGTGTTGACTTTTTATCTTGCTACTTTGATTCATTTAGTTCTAACAAGTGTGTATATAATCTTAAGGGTTTTCTACATATAAGATCATATCATCTGCAAACAGAGATCATTTTACTTCCTCCTCAGGTGATTTTACTGTACAGCCAGGGTTGAGAATCTCTGTGGTTGGTCTTGATTCCTAATCACTGCTCTTAGTTGGGACTTCATGCTGTGTTGAGTGTGATTCTAGTATTTAAAGATGTATTTGTCACTCAAAATGAACCCCCCCCCATTCAAGCCTATAATTTTATCTGGTGTTTGCCAGAGGAAAAAGTAACCTGTTACAGTGTTGACTATGTCTGACTTATTAAGAGTTTATACATCTGTATTCTCTTCTTTGTGGTATTTAAAGGGTTTTTTAAAAAACTGCCCATTTACCCCCTCCTCTAACCCCTCAAAGGTACCACTTTTATTATTTCCATATGAAATCTTCTGAGCTTTGTTATGCAAATTCAGCTAACGCAAATGTTTAATATTTTCCCACTTTTAAAACATACCATGCTCTCTCTATTTTGCACATTTAAAAAAATATTTTATTTATTTATTTTAGAGAGAGAGAGAGAGCGCACAAGCAGGGGCAGAGGGAGAGGGAGAAGCAGACTCCCTGCTGAGCCGGGAACCTGATGTGGAGCTTGATCCAAGCACCCTGGAATCATGACCTGAGCCGAGGGCAGACACTTAACCGAATGAGCCACCCAGGTGCCCCTGCATCTTTTTTTTTTTTTTAAGATTTATTTATTCATTTTCTAGAGAAAGGAAGAGAGAGCAGGTGGGAGGAGGAGCAGAGGGACAGGGAGAGAATCCTCAAGCAGACTCCCCGCCAAGTGTGGAGCTGTATGTGGGGCTTGATCTCAGGACCCCCGAGATCATGACCTAAGAGTCAGATGCTTAGCAGACTGAGCCACCCAGGCGCCCTTGCATCTTTAAATTTAAGAATATTTTGGTATCCTAGCACCCACATCTTTAAATATCAACTTTCACTTAAAGGAACCAGGCATTCTTGGAAAAACAACTCATTCCAGATTTGAGCAAGATATGTGCAAGACGATTTTAGAATAACTTGTTCTATAAGAAAATAAGATAGCTCTCAAAGACCAGTAGACGATGCAGAGGCTACCTCTGGTAAGAGATGGGACAAGAAGAACATCAATAAGATTGAAAATCATCAAATGTATCAAATCCATAATTGCAAAAGATATTCCAAAAATATGTCACTGTTGGAGGATTTTAGAGAACCTTAGTTTAAAGCTGCAAAAAGTGGGAGAGTGAATCAAGCATTTCAGTACAAACTATACAATTTTAGTACAAACATGACAAGGGAGGCTCCTCTTTATAGAAGTATTCTACTAATGAAGAAGTAATGATAGAATTCAAACTCTGCCATTTTGTACTTGTGATGAATTAATGGATGTAGAGCCTAGAGCCAAGGCAATGATATCACAATAGATAAACATCCAGATATAATATGCCACCTGATAAAAGTACACAGGACTACTTATCAAGTCATCCTGCTACCAAAGAAATGTTAAAAATTAAATTAATTGGGTCAAACCTATAGATATAACTACAATATAATATAACTGCATTGTAGTTATTGTAGTATATTGTATAATATACAATAACTACAATATAATATAACTACTATAGATATAACTACAAACCTATAGATATAACCTATAGATATAACCTCCAGTTCATGGGAAAGACAAGGGACAGAGGAATATTTCAAACAACTCCACAGGGATACAATAAGCAAAATCCCGATTATGGGAAACAACAAATAAATTACAAGTGGTAAAAAAAGATAGAGGGGATCCTGTAGATTAAAAGAGATTTAAGAGATATCAACCAGTTGTAATGTATGCAACTATGGACAAAAGAGTTAACTCAGCAGGCCTGAGAATGCTACCCTTACAAAGTCCTGCTTACAAGGATGGCCCTTGACTGGCATCTGGGGAGGGTTAGATTGGGGAGGGTTCTCACCATTCCCTAACTAATAAGAATGGCTCACTGTGCATGAACTATAAAAACAATGTAATCTATGCTAAATACCTGCTTTCCTACTGGGACTCTGGATTTTTGGTATATGCTACGCACTGGGTGCCTATATGATCAGCCCTAAGTAAAAACCATGGGCACAGAGTCTCTAGTGAGTTTCCCGGGTAGACAACATTTCACGTGTTGTCATAATCTGATGCTAGAGGAATGAAATGCATCGTGTGTGACTCCTTTGGGAAAGGATTTTTGGAAGCTTCCTTATTTCCTCTGGACTTCACTCCATGTGCCTTTTCCCTTTGCTGATTTTGCTTTGTGTCCTTCCTTTGTAATAAATCATAACTATGAGTATGACCATATGCTGAGTCCTATGAGTCCTCCTAATGAATCACCGAACCCAGGAGTGGTCTTGGGGACCCTAGACATCATACCTTATTTGGATCTTGATAAAACATACAAGCAAACAAAAAAATGAGGGGGGGATGAGAAATCAGGGAAATTTGAACTCAATGTAATGATACTGAGGAATTTGTTTTTAGATGCAGTAATAGTATCATAGTTCTGTTTAAGAGATATGCACATATATTGAAGTATTTGTGGGTGGAATAATATGAAGTCTAAGATTTGCTTCAAAATAATCTGGAAGGAAGGATTGGAAGTGGGTAAAGGTATAGATGGAAAAAGATTGGCCATGAGTTAAAGGCTGTTGAAATTGGAACAGCCATTGTGCTATTTTGTCTACCTTTGTATATGTTTGAAGTTTTGTGCAATAAAAACTTTTCTAAAAAATATATTTTGGAGTTTTTTAAATTTCAGCTCAAAGATAGCTTCCTTGTTTCTGTTTTTGTTTTTGTTTTCCACTAATGCAGAATATCCCACTATATAGGGTGGTCTCAGTTCTATGTGATTTGCCTTGCCACTGTCTTTAGGACCTGACCCTCATGTCACGTGCAAGTACTCTTAGAACTGCTTCTCAGCTGAGCTCATAGAGGCTTGCCCCAAATCCCCCAAACATAACCATTAACCTGAAAGAGCTGTAGTGTCGGCCATTCCATACCAGGTGAAAAATGCAGTGATTCTTAAGGGACATCCTACTTGAGGCAACACGTACAAAGACAAGCAGTGCAGTAGAGATTGATTGTTGTTCCCACAGGAGACCCAGAGCTTAGAAGTGTCCAGAAGTATCAAGAGTCTGGAGTGGTGCAAACGTGAGTCTGAAGCACTATCCTGGTAGGGTCTCCAGGTCTTTGAGAAACTAGAGAAGGGGAATTGTATGGCCAGAGGATAACAGGTCTGTCTTTCCAGGGTCTCCAGATTCCATGGCTTGTGCTATCTTAGGGTAACCGATCCCAAGGTTTTGGAAGAGTATATTAGTCAGGATTCTTCTGTGGCAAGCCACAGAAACCAACTCTAACCACTTTAGGAGAAATTCTTAAGAGGTATATTGTTGTTGAAAGGATGTTGGATTCTGGATAGCTCACAGAATTAAAGGAAAAGTTGAGCAACCAAGTCTCTGAAAGTACAGGAACTGCAGCAGCTTTGGGGGAATCTAGAAAGCTGTCCCCATAGATAATCTCTTAGAGATAAGTCATCAGGACAGAACCACCTCTATCATTGTTTTTTCCTGGAGTCACACTGTCAAAAGTTTATTGTCCCTAGAGAGAGGGATATTTGACCTAGCTTGGATTATCAGTCCATTCTCAGCTAGAGAAGGACAGGGCCCCCCTGGTCAAAAGACCTCTCAAGACAGCATTCAGTGGGTGGGAGAGGGGTGCGTTCCCATAAGGAAATCAGAGTTCCTCTATCAGCTGATGGGGGATGGATCCTGGGCAAACAAAATGACAAATGTGTAATACTGAGGAGAGGAAGAACTCTGGGGTGGGGCCTTAGCATGGCCAACTGTGGAGCCGGAGCTCCAGGAAGATTGGGTGGGCTTTAGCAGGTCAATTTCTTGGGCTATAATCTGGGCCCTTGATTTTCTCTTCATTGGTGTAGCCTGAGAAGCAAGGGCTGCGCTAGAGAAATAGATGACCAATGACTGTCCTGCCCTTTTCTGTTCAACAGAGGTTTTAAAACACTCTGGACATTAAAAAATATAGTAAAGGGGCGCCTGGGTGGCTCAGTGGATTAAGCGTCTGCCTTAGGCTCAGGTCATGATCTCAGGGTCCTGGGATGGAGCCTCATGTCGGGCTCCCTGCTCAGTGGGGAGCCTGCTTCTCCCTCTCCCTCCCCCCCTGCTCGTGCTCTTTCTCTCTCTCTCTCTCAAATAAATAAATAAAATATTTAAAAAAAAAATAGTGCAAATTATTAAAAGAGAAGAAAGAACATGAAAGATTCCTGAACAGGAGTTCAAGGCAAGAGTTCTGCTATGTGCTGTTGACAAAGACGGTTCCATCCATTGGCCCAGTTATCCAGCATTGTGTTCAGTCCCTTCCCAGGTCCCCTGTACCACCAACTCTTGAAAATCCCACTGCTTGAGAAGCTTGCATTGCCCGCTGAGGGCTGTCACACCATGATGCTGAATTGTGAAAATAGAGAATGTAGCAGTCCTGGTCACAAAACCAGAGCATATAAATAAACTCGGGAAAATGGACTTAGGGAAAGTTAAGGTTATTGAACAGTGAGGTGATTTATCCAGGAAGCTGTGGAATTTCCTTTCTAGGATATCTTAACTACACAATAAAATAAATTTCTAGCTAAATACCAATTTCAAGATGGTGTTCTGGGCGCCTTCAGTTCTAAGGCTTTTTATTCTCTCAAGAGCCGAAACATAAAAATAGAAAATATAACATGCTTTTCAATTATAATTTTGGTGCCTCTTTGGGCATGATGCACAATTCCTGGCTTCCACATTCTGAAGCTTTGTTGCTTAGATTGGAGAACAAGTGGCTGTTATCTTTACTCATCAGTTTTCAGAAAGATCTAGAACTTTGGTCAGTGGTTATGAGAGGCCCAGGAGACAGCATTAATAAATTCTAATCTTGCTTTATCTTCTTTCTTAGGAAGCTCCATTTCTTTCTCCTCTTCTTCCCTACCCATTCTCTTCCTATCACTTGTACATTTCTTTTGATCCAGCCAAGGCACTAATGGTATCAGGGACATTATTTAATTCTTGGTTATCTTTGAATGTGCACAGCAGGAAAAATAACCACTTACCCCCCCGCCTCCTTTTTTGGTTATACAATAATTCACATTTTCTTTAAAATTAATGCAGTCAGCCATAGATCTCGCTGGTAAAAAGGGTTTGAATCAGTGCTGATCCAGAACTGGAAAAATAATTCCGTGTTCACACTCTCCTTCATGAGTCGGTTGGTGCCATTTCCCTGGGTATAATAGAGACAGCACTGGTAGTCAGAAAATGAACAAGTCAAGAGATAATCTCGACAGTCCCTTCCGACCCGGAGGTCATTTGGCTGTCCATTTTCATCTCTTTTCGCGGCTAACCCTTGCACGTTTCCTTGGCGACATCCTCTCTAGTCTCCTGTAGCTCAGTGGGTGACGCTGTCCCCAGCCAGGGTGCAGGCCCTTGGCTACCTGCCGTCTCTTCAGCGCCTGTGTTCAACCAGACACATGGTAGGCTCTGGATAAATACTGGTTAAGGGACAAGTGAATAAATGAATGACTTGAAGGAGCAGGGTTTGCCTGGACTTGTTCTCCAGCTGTGACCACAGGGACCTCTGCCCTCCTCTGAGTGCTGAGTTTGGAGAACCTCGAGGGAAAGGAGTTGCAGAGGAAAGGCCAGCATCATCCCACCCCTCACCCTTCCTCCGACAACCGCGTGGATTCTGACGTGACTGGCTGTCAGCCTGCCAAGTGGGCCCCTCTGTTCTGCCATAGGAACACAGGCTTCCTCTCTGGCTGCACTTTAAGGTAAAAAGTATATTTCCATACTCGCCCTTTGCCAACGCTCTGTAGCGTTCCTCCTTTTGCTTTGAAAGCAGCTTCCCGGCAGGGCAGGGAATTCCAGGAGCAGGTAGTGTGTGCTTATAATAAACTCTTCCTGTTGGCTTGATGATTGTGTTTTCAGTAGGGTGGCAATCGCCTGACCCCAGAGTCCGGCCCCAGCTTCACTCAGAGAGGCCAATAGTGACTCTGATCTGTATCTGCTTTTCTTAAGGCAGATGTGACTGTGGCCTGGCCGCTAATGGGTGGAGCCTGGAGGAACCATGCCTTTCTTTACCAGTTTATTCTAGGCGAACTAGCAGGACCTGGCAAAGCCAGACTGTAAGGTGGAAGAGTGTGCCTTTGGCCACCTCCCTGATGACCATCTCCGTCTTTGCTAAAGTAGGGCGGAAAAGTGTTGGTTAATAGAAAAACTTCCAATCTTCGTTCTGAAAAGAAAGCAGAAAGAAGGGCAGTTTTTAGACATAGCTCTGGCCTCCCACATTCCTCAGAGTTGTTTTAAGTTTAAAGGCCAAGCACACCATGAACTTCAATGTGTAACAGGTAGCCCTAAGCAGCTCAGCTTAGCTCAGCAGGGAGGAGCAGAGACAACCCCCAACTGAGGGTTCCTGGAGCATGGCAGAGTGAGAATGTTCTCTCTGAAAGGAAACTTTTGAGCTGTAGTACCGTTCTACCAACGTGGTACCGTTCTGCACGGGCATTTGGGTGTATTTCTCTGCCTATGGAGATACCAGAGACTCCTTTTTGTTTTGTCTTGTTTTGCTTTGCTGTGTGGCTAAAGGAGGAAACAATAATTGGTCCTCTGCATACCAAAGCATGCAAAAAACCAAAACCATGAAGAGGGAAACGTTCAGAAAAATCCTTTCAATATAAACCCCAGCTCTTTTTTTGTCCTTATTTTATTTATTTATTTATTTATTTATTTA
>NW_022589715.1:12067365-12200954 GCF_004348235.1 Phoca vitulina | reverse complement strand
GTCCATCACACAGCCACCCCATCCCTCCCACCCCCTCCACTCCAGCAACCCTCAGTTTGCTTCCTGAGATTAAGAGTCTCTTATGGTTTGTCTCCCTCTCTCGTTTCGTCTTGTTTCATTTTTCCCTCCCTTCCCCTATGATCCTCTGCCTTGTTTCTCAAATTCCACATATCAGTGAGATCATATGATACTTGTCTTTCTCTGATTGACTTATTTCGCTTAGCATAATACCCTCTTGTTCCATCCACGTCATTGCAAATGGCAAGATTTCATTTTTTGATGGCTGCATAATATTCCATTGTATATATATACCACATCTTCTTTATCTATTCATCTGTTGATGGACATCTAGGCTCTTCCCATAGTTTGGCTATTGTGGACATTGCTGCTATAAACACTGGGGTGCAGGTGCCCCTTTGGATCACTATATTTGTATCTTTGGGGTAAATGCCCAGTAGTGCAATTGCTGGGTTGTAGGGTAGCCCTATTTTCAACCTTTTGACGCTTTCATTCCCACCAGCAGTGTAGGAGGGTTCCCCTTTCTCCGCATCCTCACCAACATCTGTCATTTTCTGACTTGTTAATTTTAGCCATTCTGACTGGTGTGAGATGGTATCTCATTGAGGTTTTGATTTGTATTTCCCTGATGCTGAGTGATGTTGAGCATTTTTTCATGTGTCTGTTGGCCATTTGGATGTCTTCTTTGCAGAAATGTCTATTCATGTCTTCTGCCCATTTCTTGATTGGGTTATTTGTTCTTTGGGTGTTGAGTTTGGTAAGTTCTTTATAGATTTTGGATACTAGTCCTTTATCTGATATGTCATTTGCAAATATCTTCTCCCATTCTGTTGTAAACCCCAGCTCTTACAACTAGTTCTTAGTTCAGATTAAGTGTCTCAGAATTATAAGGGCCTCAAAGAATCTAATAGTTCTCCATATTTCTTATTTAAATCCAGAAGGCCCTTTACGAACACACACTAGGACAGGACCTGTGGGCATAGGCCTTTATTGTCACAATAACCCAACAAAGCCTTCTTTAGTGAATGAAAGGTGGGCTGGGTCTTGATGGGTTCCAGGAATGGTGAGTTTGGCTACAGAAGCCCATCACTGCACAGAAAGTGTGGGAAACACGCCTAGAGAGGAGGGGGCTAGATTGCAAAGAAAAGAACCTTTCACATCAGACTAAGGGATTTGTTCTGTAAGCAAAAGGAGCAGAACTCTGGGGAGTAACAGGAAAAACATTTTTAAAAGAAGATCGCTTTACAGTTATTTCATGTGTTCTATGAAACACTAATCCCAAACAATGCTTCTTGAAAATGGGGACAAAGAAGTTTGGGAAACCCAATCCACTCTAGGCCTGGAATCTCCGGGACATTCATAAAGCACATTTGTTTTAAAGTCTCTGAGAAGTCATAAGAAACTGACTTGACTCTGCTTAACCCAGGTGGAGAATGTATTGCTGAGAACCTGGTTCCATTTTTCTAGCCAATCTCACAACAATGAATTTGTAAGTAGCTTCTTAGTACCAGGCAAATATAACTCACATGTCGAAACCCCACTAGCAAGTGACCTCAGAGTAAAGTTCCATTGATGGTTATGTTACAAGCCTCAACGCTCAGTGCTTCTAACACAAAGTCTTGTGCAAATATTCCTGGGACACTCATAGGTATAGTCCCAATACCCCCTAGGCTTGGCTAGTTTGTAGTTCTAGGTAAGTTTCTTTTGCTCTCTGGTTTGAAGAACGAAAGGGTTAGAGGGACAGTGCCCTGCCTTGCTCAGACCCTCCCCCTGCTCACGAGGTCCTGCTCCGCTGCCCACTCACTGCCTGCCCACATTCATGGGGACCCTCTACATGACTCTTCATCATGTTTGCCTCCCCTCTGACCAGCACGAAAACTATTTCAGTGGGGTTGCTCCTAGGAGAGCTGCAGGGCCTCTGTGTCATGCTCTTCCCCTTAATGCCACACTTCTCCTCTCACAACATAAAACCCACCAGCATGCTGGATGTGTGTGATGGGGAAAACCGGACCTGGTGGAAAAGTCACCTCCTGTATTACCCAGGGTTCTCCAGAGAAACAGAACCAATAGGATGTGAGTATGTAGAGACAGAGAGAGTGAGAGAGAGAGACATGTATTAAGGAACTGGCTCATGTGACTGTAGGGGCTGGCCAGTCTGGAGTTTCTAGGGCAGGCCAGCAGGTGGGAGACTCAGGGAAGAGTTGATATTGCAGTCACATGACAGTTTAGAGGTAGAATTCCTTCTTCCTGGGGAGACCTCACTCAGTCTTTTCTCTTAAGGCCCTCAACTGATTGGATGAGGCCTACCCACATTATGAAGGATGATCTACTTTATTCAAAGTCTATTGCTTCAAATATTAATCTCATCTAAAATCTATCACCCCATGATATCTAGACTGGTGTTTGACAAAAAAGTGAGTACAATGGTGTAGTCACGTTGACACATGAAATTAACCATCACACACTGGTGTGCTGTGGAGTTGGGCCAACTCTGCCAGGCTCCTGGGTCACTTTGGACAACGCAGTGACTTTCCTCTCAGGCTGTTTGTCCCTCTCTGCAATCTGGGTCCACACTACAGTCATGGTGGTGTGTCAGGTGGATAGAGCCCTTCTCTCAAGTGCATCAAACCAGCTTTTGTTTGCATGGCATTTTGGTAGTTTGGTCTAAAGTCCCTCTTCCAAAGAGTTTCTTCATTCTTCAAATACTAAAAGCTTTAAGTTCAGTTATCTAAACACTAAATAGTATGACAGCGTGGAACTGGAAAGTGAGTTGCTAGCTACCAGACAACAGCAGGAAGGCAACCACACCATCCAATACCTTGACGTTCGGAGCATGAAGGAGATTTGCAGATGTCAGTGTGTCATGGGGAAGGGTGGGTTGTACACAGTCAGGGAACCTGTGTCATGCTCTGTGGGTCCAGATGAGGGCAGAGAATATTTGTAACCATAGTGATTTGGTTAGGCCTGCCAAGACTCTCAGCCTCAGATTCATTAAGACTATTTTTTTTTTTTTTTTTGCCATTTTATGGTTTCATCTACTAAATATCCTCTAAATCTCACTTCTCTCCTCTCTTCCCATTCTGAAATCTTACCCTTGCCATTTTTTTTATCTTTCCTCTTTAGAGATGCCAATGCTAGAACTTTTGGAATCCAGGCCTCTGTCACTAAATAGTACCTGGTGTCTAGTCATCCAAATGGATTTTGATACTATTTGTTCATTAGACACAATAAACTAGCTCGGGCATCATAGTCCATTGTGAAATGTTAACTTTTCTAATTCTGGCTACTAACAACATATAAGTAGGGTTTGGGGGGGTGGGGGCACTTAAGTCTTGTCAAAAATCAAAAGCTTTATCTAATCCAAATTGGCCTCATTATGGACTATAGAGGCCATGGCAACATGAATGCCAGAAAGGTGAAGGGAGAATGCACATACACTTTGGGAAGTGAGCAGCACTGTTCACCACTGTAGCTTCACTTCAGTCTTTGTAGGTGGGATGTATCCAGCTTTGAATGAAAAAGCAAATGTAGCCAAAGCCAGAAAATATTTTTGAGCAAATAGCCTAGATAAGACCCTCTATTGATGTCTATATCTTGTAACACATAACACCACATGTTCTTTTTCTTTTTAATTAAGAATTTTATTTATTTATTTGACAGAGAGAGACAAAGCGAGAGAAGGAACACAGCAGGGGGAGTGGGAGAGGGAGAAGCAGGCTTCCCAACGAGCAGGGAGCCCGATGCGGGGCCCGATCCCAAGACCCTGGGATCATGACCTGAGCCGAAGGCAGACGCTTAACGACTGAGCCACCCAGGCGCCCCACACCACACGTTCTTGAATGCCATCATGTTTAAAATTTTTTGTTATAGCGTGGGTCTATCTTGGAGCTAAACCAAGGGATTAACTGCTGTAAAATACAGTAGACCACACTAGGCCCTAAGACGTGGAGCCCAAAGTATCATCATAACGAAAATTGTTCTAATCCCAGTGTATAATTGCATGTACAATGCATATTCTTAGGAATATGACCAGTCTGAAAGCATTTGTACCCATGAGGGAACAGTATGTCATCAATATCCAATTCACTGCTGAGGCCACTTAATGGACTTATGTAATGTGGTGGGTATTGTGTTAAGTATCTAAGCAGGAGACTTTAAGAAAAGGGTGTAGTCCAATTTGCAACTCTCTTGTCTTGGACTATACTTCCCATGGTAATGTGGAAATTTTAGTATTCAGTACCATTCTGATTTTCATGGTCTCTCTAACTAAACAGTGAGTCCTTAGAATAGTAACATAGCTCTGTGGATTGCTTGAGACCCTTAGCAGGGCTAAGAGAGGGGGTATTAGCATCCAACCTCAGTGAGACCAGTGCAAATGCTCAGCACTGTGGCCAAAGCACAAAGCACAAAGTGTTTTTCTTTTCCCAGGTTAGTAGTTTTCCGACTTTACTGCATATTAGATTTTTAAAGTCCTGATGCTCGGGCTGTACCCCAGACCAACAAAATCAGAATCCCTGGGAGTGGGAAGCAGGCATCAGTGATGTTTAAATCTCCCCCAGTGATTCCAATGTACAGCCAAGTTTGAGAACCAGTGTCTGGCCCGTACTTCTCAAGCTTTAATATTCATAAAAATTACCTGGGGATTTTGCTAAAATGCAGATTCTCATTAAATAGGAATAAGGTGTGAGATTCTGCATTTCTAAAAGTTCCCAGGTGGTGCTGATGCTCTTGGTCTACAGCTCATTGGATTAACAAAGTCCCAGAAAATCTGGGTAGGATACTAAGATTTCCACTGGGGGTAGAGGCAAGAGGAAGTGAGACCAGGTGCATTGGATGCCGTGGATTGTGTCCCTCCTTATCTGTTCCAGCCTCTTCTAATGTGCCTTCCTGCACTGTAGAAGCAAGAAACCTAAAAACCTCATTTCCCATTGTATCTAGAGCTCTGAATCTGATTCCCACCCCACCAATCGCAAACACTCAGGTGATACTTGAATTCAGAACTCAGCGGGGAAGGTGGCAGGATAAGAGGTCCCATCTTGCTCTGTGGATTGTAGCAAAAGTTCTAGAGCTGGGGTGGAGTGGCAGCTTCCCAATGCAGCAGAGCCCCTCGTGGTCCATTTCCTCAGTGTGGATCTGGGAATTGTTCCTGAATGCTTAATCTTCCAGATTCTGTGTCTTCAAGCCTTCCCACAATGCTGTAAATTTTTAAATATTCTGAATTAGATCTCTTCTGCATAAGCTAGCTAGGATAGTTCTGTTCTTTGAAACTAAACCTTGGCCAATACACCAAGTGTTTAGAATAAGAGATAGCAAGTTAGTAACATTGAATGGACCAAGGGTAACATCTAGAATACAAAAACAACAACAACAACAACAACAACAACAAAAACCCGAAAGAAAAAAAGCTGGGGTCAAAACAGATGCAGCTTACAAGGAGACAAACGGTAGAGCCAAAAAGTTCTCATGGACATGCTTGATGGCATCCAGGATTCTTTTAAGGACACGGAACTTTCCTATATGTGAAAGTCCTCCATGTTTTGTTTTGTTTTCTAGTAGTCAAAGCCAAAGACTTTTGAACTGGCATCCAACCCCTAAGAACTACTAGAATTATTAAATGTTTATTTGGAGGATTTGAAAGAATGCCTTTCTAGGTTTGGGGCACTCAGAGCTGACACTGAAAGAAGAGTTGAGAGGTTAAGAAAGGAAGCTCCCTTGTTTTCCTAGGAGCCTATATGAATGGAAGTCTCCTGAGTTTGGGGTCAAGCTGTACCTGGTGGCCAAGCTACCTTCTCTTTTGTACCATGTTGCGTCCTAACCTTAGGGACCAAGGAATCATTGCAAAGTTTCTGAAAACCCACACAATCACTAAGTCTTTGGCTGTAGGCTGAATAAACAATGTCACACACAGATATATGACAATCTAATAAATAGAGAAATGACATGATAAATAAAATACAGATATATTTAAAACCATTGGAGAATTTACAGATTTTTAATTATAAGTTTTGTTAGGTAAACAAATACTAGAAAAACAACTACTAGCTAGTAGAGGTTTACAAGATGTTTTCTTACATAAGTGAAAAAGAGAGCACTCATACTCAAAGATTGGGTTTCATTGCCCAGTCCTTAATGAACTAGAGATTGGATGTTCCAGCTGTGATACAGGTATAATAGGAAGAGTTTGTTCACAGCTGGGCAAACAGAGGAGAAAGACCAAAGAGTCTGAACAAAGGTACAATGTCATAGCCCAGCAGTCTGCACTTCACATAGAGATTCTTGGTCTACTGGATGCTCTGGGTTTTGTTTTTCTTAAGAAGACCCCATTCTGTCTGTGATTCAGGGTCAAGGTGCGAGGGAAATCCCACTTGGAAACAGTCTGTGATAGCAGCATAAAGGTGAAAGAACCCAGAAAATTCTGGACCAGAATACAGTTATTCACTCATTCAATAATCTTGACTATCAACTATATGCCAGGTAAAGTACTAGGCTCTAGGGATGTTTGATACCAGCCCTACCCTCAGGAAGCTCACAGCTGAGTGATGGAGACATGCAAATATATGGGCAACCAAATACAATGGTAAAAGTAGCAGGATGGGGTGTTTTCAGTTGGGACCATGCTGAAAGTGATGGTGGCCTATAAACACAGAGAAAGATTCAGTCCTTTATCCTTCATTTTATACAAACTTCATCTCAGGCTAACCCAAGAGTAAACAAGGGAAAACTTATCTTTATAGACATCTATCTGTTCCCTCAGAGCCTAAGTGTGCCCCCACTGAGGTTGGAAGAGAGAACCACACTGGCCGACAATGCCTTGTGATGAGGCCAGACCAGGTTGAGGTGCCCCCCCAAGCTCACCTGCCCTCCCCCACTGCTGCCATTCTCAGGTGGCCCCATTCTCAGGCACTGTCACTAGCATAGCTATGAGTCATTGTCATGGGATGTTTGTCTCCGCTCCCACCCTGGTCTTGCCAGATCAAACATACTGGCCATGGAGGCAATTAGCCATGGAGCCCTGAGCCTTGTTGACCTTCAAAACTTGGCACAGTCAGTGAGGCATATCCATTATTGATTTACAGGCTGCGTACCACATAACTGGCCGGGCTTCATGCTGGGGCCCCAGTCCCTATTCCTCTGCCCCACTGTCCCTCTTTGTTCCCAGCAGTGCTTATCCAGGTGACAGCTTTCTCGGCCCAGGTGATCTACTTTTGCACAATCCTCCTAACTTATTTTAAACATTTATTTGATGGCTGCTCTTAGCCATACTTAGCCATGCTTAATCAAATGCTCCTCACAGCAGAATGCAGAGCTGGGCATGCAGAGGTGGCTCAGTCAGTTAAGCATCCGAATCAGGTTATAGTCTCGGGGTGGTGAGATGAAGCCCTGCGCTGGGCTCTGGGCTGGGCGTGGAGCCTGCTTGGGATTTTTTTCTCTCTCTCCTCTCCCTCTGCCCCTCCTACCTGCTCTCTCTCTGGAAAATAAGTAAGTAAATAAATAAATAAATGGCATATTCAATTTAATACAATAAACATTAAAAAGAACGCAGAGGTGTGTAATTCACATGCTCCTTGGCCTCAGAGGGGTGGGGGCTGGGGTATTGCTGAAGACTGATGATGTGTAGTTGAGTGTTTTCATTTGCACTGGCTGACCGGTTCATTGCCTCTGTTTCATTTCCGAATTGCTGTCCGTATGCCTATGCCCAGTCCGAAGGTGAAATGGGGTTTCCAGGAAAGCAGGCAGCATGACCATTTGGGGGACCTGCTGAAGTTCACTCTCTCTCTTAGAGCTCTTGCCTTTGCCACCAAAATTCTCACCGCTGCCCTGCAGCTGGGGATGTACCATAGGCTCCACTCCTCTCTAGAACCTGACCACCCCCAGTGACTTGGGACTTTGGCGATGTGCATCCGCTATGCTGGGTAAGGCTGTCTGGTCCTGCCTGCCCACCTCCATTCATTTCAAGGACTACAGCAGTTGCATCCTGAGATCTGCAAGAAACTTCCAATGGTTTTCTGCTCGGCTCCTGCATCAGGCTGGATGGAAGGAGCCACGCTGGTGGGAGCAAGTATGCATTTCAGGATTAAGAACACTAAAAGTGTTCATTGCTTTCCTGTTTCTCTCATTTTTCTACCACATCTCCTCACTCTCTCATCTCTCTTCTGCCTGCTTTCAGGTGAAGTAGAGTGGAGAGTAATGTTCTATGTGCTAAGCATCTATCTCTGGGGGAGTCATCCTGGGTCCACACCACAGACTCTTTGTGAGGTCTCAGGCTGGGTGACTCAGCTGCTTCTTAGCTACATCGTGGGGTGTGGGAAGCCAGGGTAGAGTCTGGGTCAGGAGCTCTTCTTGGTTGTGGTCCTCTTTCCTTGTACCATACCTCTGTGCCTCAGATGGTGGCAAGGGGGTTCTTCCCAGTCTGGCACTGTGAGTTTGATTCAAACAGTGGGTGCCTCCTGAATGGTTTCTCCATTTCCCCTCCAGCTCCCCTCACCATCCAGCCCTCCCGCAGTAGTTAGGATGGTCTTTTTACAACACAAACTGGATCATGTTTTTCTTCCTGTTAAGACTCTCCAATGATTTCCCTTTACCAAGAACAAAATCCAAACTCCTTCCCAAGGTCCACAAGACCATGCCTGAACTGGCCCCTGCCTACCCTGACAATCTCGCCTCTTACTCCCCTTCTGTTTTCACTCTGCTCCAGCCACACTGAGAAGGGTTTGGCTGCACCAACACTTTAAATTTCTCCCTGTCTCAGGGCCTTGGCACTCAGGGCCTTGGCCCAGTGTCTGTAATGCTTTTCCCCAGGACTTTAAAGATTTTATTTATTTATTTGACAGAGAAAGCGTGCGCGCACAAGCAGGGGAGGCAGCAGGCAGAGGGAGAAGCAGGCTCTCCACTGAGCAGGGAGCCCAATGTGGGGCTTGATCCCAGGAGGCAGAAGCTTAACTGACTGATCCACCCAGGCGTCCCTCCCTAGGACTTTAGGTAGCAGTCTCCTCTTCATTCAGGGCTCAGCGCAAATGCCGCTTCCTCAGAGTGGCCTTCTTCTGACCTTACTGCATTTACCTAGGCTTTGCTGTCTCAGATTTGCTTGTGGACACTGTCCCAAGGATTCAAAGTGTAGCTTTAGGTCTACCGAACAGCTAGACGTGGTGCTCTGGTGGGTAGGCCACCCTGTATGACTTTATAAAGGAGGATTTAATAGGAAAACACCTTGCAGTAGACATACACACACAACCTAAAAGCAAATGTGCCGTATAGCCTGGACACTTAATATGGCTCTGGTCTGCAGCCCTTTGCTCATATCTGTCATATGAGCCTGGATAAATATTTGATAAACGGTTGGACCAAGTTTAACTGAGTACATTATTGGATCACATTCAAAACCCCAGGGCCAGAAAATCTGGGAAAACTGGGCTGTTCCAGGAATTCTTCACAGCAGGAAACAGAGAAAGACTTCATGATCTAAATATAGCTGGTTACCATGGCCTCCAGGGACCACATTGATCCTTCAATAGAGAGGATGGTCTGCCACCTCGTGGTAGCTCTTAGCATTGCTCCCTGGTAAACCACCATGAATTGTGTAGGCTCAATGTACCGGGCATAACATAGAAGGTAAGAGCTGGGAGAGTCCCTATGTTATGACTGTATTTCTAACCAGGAAAATAGAGAAACCTGACAAAGAATTAAAAATTTTTTTGTTTCTTTTTTTTTAATATTTATGTTTTTATTTAGGAAAATTTCTTTGTTTCAGTATAGTTGACACAAAATGTTACATTAGTTTCAGGTGCACAACATACTGATTCAACTTCTATGTTATGCTATGCTCACCACAAGTGTAGTTAACGGGACAATGCTATTACCGTATCATTGACTTTATTCCCTATGCTGTGCCTTTTATTCTCGCGACTCAGTCATCCCACAATTAGAAGCCTGTGTCACCTACACTCCCCTTCACCCATTTTGCCCATCTCCTTACCGTCCCCCCCCAAATATTTTTAAATGATTTGTGAATTCTTTTATATGAGGCCTCTCATAACAGGGTAAGGAGAAAGAAAAACATCTATGGAATACTTATGTGAACTGGACATTCTATATAGTTTACTTCTCTTCACAACAATCTTGTAATATGGCTAGTCTTTTATCTTTTACAGATCGTGAAATGGTTACTCAGACATTAAGACAATTCTCCAAGATTAAACAAGAAAATAAAGGGGACAGCACAATTCTTTCTGACTCCAGAGCATGACTTCAGGCTGCTACACTGCATTTTGCCAAACATTTAACAGATCACCTTTTAAAAAATTAACATTGCTGTATGGTTTACATACTTTATAATTGTATGTTTTTAACATTTTATGTTGAGGTATTTACGTATTTACAGCAAGTTGCAAACATTTTACATCTTCTACAACTACGGCCAAATTTCAAAATGGGAACATTGGTATTTATCACATGTGTAAATTCATGTAACCATTACTGCACTCAAGAGACAAAAACTGTTTCAGCACCACAAAGACCCCCCTAATAGTCACACTGTTTGGTGCCGGTCTCAGCCTATCGACAGCGATGCTATCAGCTAGAAATGCCCGAATTGCCTGTACTGTGAGCCCCACAGACATTTCCCCTTTTGGAGCCAATGGTGAGGCTGGACTGGCCCTTGTGGTTCTTATTATGATGGCAAGACACACCTCATCAACAACCATCAGGGAACTTTGAAAAAACAAGGTTTACTACTCACAAGTCCTGGAGGGTACCCTGCGTGTCCCGGGCCACACAGTGAGGTTGTGGGTAGACAGAAACAAAGAGAGCGTGAACCTGGGGCTCTGCCTTTATTGGGGTTGAGGGTGGGGTGCCTGGGATTTCTCAAGTTCACCCTTTGGGGAGTGCAAATGTGGGAGGGAAAAGCAGGGTCACTCAGATGGTCAGTTATCTAGGTCAGCCAGCACTTTCTAAAAGGGGAACCTCACGGGTGGGGTATTTTGGTTCTTTATCTAGTTGTGTGGTTGGCAATGTGTTTATTCCAGATGAATGACTTTGAAGTGGAAAAGCTCAATGGCGGGCACTTACAGTATAGTCAAAAAAGCTGATTGTCAGACATTCACGCTACACACACCCATACCTCTCCCCTCCACTATTCCTAAACCCTGGCCACCGTTCATCTGTCCTCCAGCTCTATAATGGCATTTCACAATATTATTTAATTGGAATCAGGGAGTATGTGACCTTCTGAAACTGGCTTTTCTTCACTCAATATTAAGCTCTGAGGTCCATTCATGTTGTTGTGTGTATCAATAGTTTATTCTTTTATATTGATGAGTCTAGTTCCGTGGAATGGCTGTATAATTTGTTTCACCACTCACTCACTGAAGGACATTTTGGTTGCTTCCAGTTTTTATTAGAAATAAGGCTTTTGTGAACATTCACGCATAGGTTTTTGTGTGGACATAAGTTTCCATTTTTCTGGCCAGGAGTGCAATTGCAGGGTCATAATTATACGTGCATGTTTAGTTTTTTTAACTAAAGTAGTTTCCCAAACTACTTTCCAGAGTGGTGTACTATTTTACATTCTCACCAGCAGCGTAAGAGATCCATTTTCTCCACATCCTTGCCAGCATTTGGTATTGCCACCCATTTTTATTTTAGCTGTTTTAATAGGTGTAAAGTGGTATCTCAATGTGGTCTTAATTTGCATTTCCCCAATGGCTAGTGATGTTGAAAATCTTTTTGTGTGCTTCTGTGCCTTCGTATATCCTCTTCAGTTAAATGACTTTTCATGTCTTCGGCCCGTTTTCTAATTGGATTGTTTAGTTTTCTTTCTTTTTTACTGATAACTTTTGAGCATTCTTTATATATCCTAGATACGTGCCCTTTTTCAGATTGGTGATTTGCAAATATTCTCTTCTAGTCTGTAGCTTTCTTTTCATCCTTTTCATCATTAACAGCATCCTTCACAGATCAAAAGTTATTCATTTTGATGGAGATCAATTCATCGATTTTTCTTTTGTGGATTGTATTTGTGGTGTCATATTTAAGAACTCTTCACCAAGTCCTAGGTCCTGAAAATGTTCTATGTAATGGTGGGATTGTGATATAACAGGAAATATACTTTGGTCTTTATCCATTGGTACACAACTCCTAAAACCCTTCCAATTTCCTAAGTGATAAAGAGCAATTAAAGCACCTTTTGTTACAGTATTTAGTTTTTGTTCCCAGCTCCTGAAATAGCTGGAGAATATAAAGATGAAAGGAATATTTTGTGTTATTCTTTACAATCCCCTTTCATCCACACCTGAGGTCAGGTTAATAAGATGACTTTTAGAAAGCCCCTAAAAATTGGGGGGGGGCCTAAGGAGGTGGGGAAAGAAGCTGGTTGCCTGGGGAGCCAATCATGTGATTAGAGAGTTGGAACTTTGAGCCCCACTCCCACCTCAGGGGAGGGGAGAGGGGCTGGAGAATGTGTTTAATCACCAATGGCCGGTGATTTAATGAATCACGCCTATGTAATGAAAACTCCATAAAAATCCCTAAAACAAGGGGTTTGGAGAGCTTCCAGGTTGGTAAACAGGTGCAGGTGCTGGGAGAGTGGTGCCCCTGGAGAGGGCATTGAAGCTCCGAGCACTTTCCCACATACCTTGCCCTATGCATCTCTTCTATCTGGCTGTTCCTAAATTGTATCCTTTTATAATAAACTGATAATCTAGTTAGTAAACTGTTTTCATGAGTTCTGTGAGCTGTTCTATCGTATTATTGAACCCAAAGAAGGGGTTGTGGGAACCTCCAACTGATAGCCAGTTAGTAGGAAGCCCAGGTGATAGCCTGGGACTTGTGATTGGCCTTGAAGTGGGGGCTGTCTTGTGGGACCGTGCCCTCCACTTGTGGAGTCTGTGCTTACTCCAGGTAGATGGTGTCAGAACTGAATTGTATTATAGGACACCCAGTTGGTGTCTGCATATAGTCAGAGAACTGGTAAGGGTGGGGAAACACTCACACATCTGGTGTCAAAAGTAAAGTATTGAGAGTAGTAGAGCAGAGAGCAGAAAGGAACTTTCCTTTTGGTGATCTTCTGAAAAATTGTAGTTGTATATCTTACATTTAAATCTATGAACCATTATGAATTAATTTTTTGTACAAAGTATGAGGGTTAGATGGAGGGTTTTTTTTTTTGTTTTTGATTCTGTCTTTGTTGTAGTTGTTGTTTGCTTGCTTGGAGTTATTTGGTGGTAGGATGAATAGTGGCCCCCTCAAGGAGGAGCAAATCCTAATAACTGGAACCTGTGATATTACCTTATATGGCAGGAGGGATTTTGTAGATGTGATTAAGTTAAGGTTCTTGAGAGGGGGTGATTATCCTGGATTATCCACGTGGGCCAGGTGTATCCACAAGGCTTCTAACAAAAGGGAAGCAGATCAGAGTGAGCAGTAGGAGACGTGAGCATGGACCAAGATGTTGGAGTGAAGTAGGAATCATAAGCCAAGTTACACAGGCAGTCTTTACCAGTGAGTACAAAGACAGGACAAAATATTAGTTCTTCTAACTCAATTCTTTTTTTCTTTCCATTACATCATATAGTTGTGTATGATGTTACATGTTAATCATATACATTATATATGTTAAATCATATTTTGATAAACTGTAAGCAATTATACAGTTTCTGGGTTGTACTGAAATTTTAACATGCTGATTTTTGTCCATTCGTCACCCACCCATTCATCCATTCACCCATCCAATAACCACATACTGAATGTCTATCTGGTGCCAGCATAAAGCCCTGAGAATAGGGACATAAGAAAGGTAGGCTCCACGCTCTGAATCAGAGAGCTTGCCCCCTAGTGGGCAAAAGTAGGCATAGGCGTATACTGTGTATCAGCGTGAAGAGTAGTGATGTGCTAAGTTTATTCAGTAAGTGAGGCCTGAGCTGGGTCTTAGAAGATGAGGTAGGAGTTAGTCAGATGACAGGGTCCACTCACAGAAAGCCCCTGAATATCTCGTTAGCAAGTTTGGAACTTATCCTGAACACAGTGAGGGGCCATTGTAAAATTTAGGCAGGGATAACATGATCAGATATGGTTTTTTAAAAATTGCTCTGATGGTTGTGGAAGGAAGTTGAAACTGGGGAAAGGTAGAGAAGTTATGACATTGCTGTGGTAGTCTAGGAATGACAAATGCCTGAACTGGGGCAGGACTGTTGGACATAAAGACAGGGTCTGGGTCTGATGGTTACAAGGGAGGTAGGACATGTAGGTAGAAAGTGATTAGTTGGATATAGTGAAAGAAGGGACTGTTCCTAAAACCCTGGCTTGGAATTTGTTTATTCATTCATTGCAATGGTTCTTGTTTGTTGGTTGCCTAAATATATCATCTGCAGGGAAATAGTGACATTTCCCATGATCTGGTGTTAGTTAGGATAGTATTTCAGTAGAATAGCACTGCAAATCAACTTTCCCTTGTTGTGTGTAAAATATCTAGAATGGAAATTGCTTACAAAAATATTTTAATTCCAGCTATTTTTTTCCTTTACCACATTGCTCATTCACAGACTGTGTCCCTGACATTAGCAGAGAGTGGTTGTGTAAAGAGTAGATGACAACTCATTTTAATATTGTATTGATTGTTTAATGTATTTATAAATCCATTTGTTTCCAGAAGGAATTTGGAACAGTCTAGTTTGAACCGCAAATACAATAAGAGTGAACACAATAGATACAAAGCAAAAGACTGATAGTCTTGGTACTCCCATGCCCAAGTGGCCATGTCCCTCTTCAACTTCCTAGTGTCCATTTCTTTCTTCCACCCAGGAACAGTACCCTAATTTTTATTCCACCCCTCCTTCCCACAGTCCTTGGGCCAAGGTGACTCTAGCTTCTAAAGAATTTGAAGATCAAACTAAACAAAGCCTTCCCCACCTCCCACATCTGCCCCTACTGGTTCTGAGTGGGCATATTCCCTAAATTGGTCTAATTAAAATAAAACTGTGCTTAGAGGGTAGGAATATCTGGAGACACTGTTGGTCACAACTGCAGGGTGTGAGAGTGCTACTGGCAGCTAGTGAACAAAGGCCAGGGATGCTGCTGTTCCTTACAACAACGAATTGTGTGGTTCAAAATGTCCATAGTGCTGAGTCTGAGAAATCCTGTGCCAATTCCCTGGAGCATGAGAGAGATAGCATCCGTGGGAGCCTTGACATTGGCATTGCAGGGAAAATTTTGTGCTTCGGTGGAAAACTCTGCATTGTCTAGACTGTAGAGGACACTCCTCCAGGTTATCTGATTCTATAAAAGCTATTTTGCAGTTCTGTAAACTATAGATAACGAACGGCAATTCAAAGTCATTCTCGTTGATTGTCTGCTTGTCTGTAGTCATTCTTCTCCATAGTCATGGAAAGTAAGCTCTGTCTAGCAGGAGTTCATTTGATGTCCCTGTTCCACCGTGGAATAAGTTCATTTTGCCCCCACTGGCATGTTCAGTTCAACATCCCAACTCCACATAAATCTGTGATTTTTTTTTTTGGTTTACTTTTCCTTTAAACTGGTTGTAACACCTCACCAGTTTCCTCCTTCATGACAGTAAACAATGTATTCATTTTTAACCTGTTTAAGAGTCATACTTTACCTTTTTTTTGAAGAGTTCTCTTTTAATAGCATCATCCACCTTTGAGGAGTTAAGGGAATGAAAGCACTTCCATCGGAAGATGCTCTGGTCTCAACAATGGAGGCAGGAACCTGGACTCCTATGGGAGCTTCAGAACAACAGCTGTTTGTCTGTGTGGCCCACTGCTGTATTCCTGGTGTCTCGAGCAAGCCCCAGCATGTAGTAAATGCTCCATAAATGGCTTGTCCACAACCGAATGGACACCTTCTGCTTAGGCTGAGTATATTGAGAAGAAAAGGGGAGAGAGAAGGCATGTTCTCTGTGGGAACAAAGAAGGGGAGATTTCTTTAAGGGGAGGGGAAAATTGATAATGGGAAGACACTTGTGTTAAATTTTGTAGGGTGCTAGCAAATTTGGGACCCCTTACATTGCCGGTGGCTGTTTTTATTTGGTGCATATTGCATGATCCAGTCTAGGCAGTTGAGCATAATTTCAAAGAACAGGTGGTGATTTCTCTCCTTAGCGGATAGTGTGGCTTTGGGGTAAGTGTATTTATTTCAAAGCCTTCTTGGGGTAAAAATTAAAGGCATTCATAAAATACGTAAGGTGTAGCACTGCCTATATTTTTGGTCCCAGGTGAATATATAAGGGGACAATACAAGGTAACCTCAAACATACTAGGGATGATAGGAAATGTACAAAAAGTAGGAAACACTTATTTAAATCTATCAGCTGTGTTCCATTACTGAAAAGTGAAAGGTTTGAGCTTCTGAGAAGTCTGATCATAGCTTTTGTTGTCTAATAGCAGGAAGTTCTGTTAACCAGAAGTACACAAAATTTCTTGGGACCTGAGCTCTAAGGGAAGTTGTTACAGATGGTTCTGGAACATGCAAAAATTAACCTAGACAAAGACCTTATACCCTTGGGGCGCCTGGGTGGCTCAGTCATTAAGCGTCTGCCTTCGGCTCAGGTCCTGATGCCAGGGGTCCTGGGATCGAGCCCCGGATCGGGCTCCCTGCTCAGCGGGAAGCCTGCTTCTCCCCCTCCCCCTGCTTGTGTTCCCTCTCTCGCTGTGTCTCTCTCTGTCAAATAAATAAATAAAATCTTAAAAAAAAAAAATACCTTATACCCTTCACAAAAATTAACTCAAAATGGACCATAGACCTAAATGTAAAATGCAAAACTATAAAACTAGGAGATAACATAGGAGAAAATCTGGAGGGCTGTGGCTTTGGCAATGATTCTTTAAATGCAATACCATGAGCATGATACATGAAAGAAAGAATTGATAAGCTGGATTTCATTAAAATTAAAATGTTCTGCTCTGTGAAAGACCGTGTCAAGAGAATTAGGAGACAAGCCACAGACTGGGAAAACATATTTGCAAAAGATATATCAGATAAAGGACTGTTGTATAAACTTACAAAGAACTCTTAAAACTCAACAATAAGAACACAAAAAAATTGATTAAAAAATGGGGCAAATACCTTAATAGACACCTCACCAAAGAAGATCTACAGATGGAAAATAAGCATATGAAAAGATATTCCACATCATATGTCGATAGGGAAATGCAAATTGAAACAACCTTGAGATACCACTACACACTGATTAGAATGGTCTAAATCCAGAACACTGACAACACCAAATGCTAGTGAGGATGTGGAGCAACAAGAAATTATCATTCATTGTGGATGGGAATGCAAAATGGTACAGCCACTTTGGAAGACAGTTTGGCAGTTTCTTACAAAATTAAACCTCCTCTTATCATATGATCCAGTAACTATACTCCTTAGTATACCCAAAGGAGCTGAAAACATGTCCACACAAGAACCTGCACACTGTTTATGGCAGCTTTATTCATAATTGTCAAGATCTGGAAGCAAATAAGATGTCCTTCAATAGATGAATGGATAAACTGTGGTACATCCAGACAATGGAATATTATTCAGTGTTAAAAAAGTGAGCTGTCACACCATGAAAAGAGATGGAGGAAACTTAAATGCATACTAGTAAGTGAAAGAAGCCAATCTGAAAAGGCTACATAGTATATGATTCCAACCATCTGACATTCTGAAAAAGGCAAAACTATGGAGACAGTAAAAAGATCAGTGGTTTCCAGGGATTAAGGGGGAGGGAGGGATGAACAGGCAGAGCACAGAGGATTTTTAGGGCAGTGAAACTACTCTGTATGATACTTCAGTGGTAGATACATGTTATTATACTTTTGTGGAAATCCATAGAATGTCCAACATCAAGGGTGACTCATAATGCAAGCTGTGGACTCTGGGTGATATGTCAATGTAGGTTCATCAACTGTAACAAATGTATCACTCTGGTGAGGGATGTTTGAGAATGGGGAAAGCTATGCATATGTGAGGGCTGGGAATATACATGAAATCTCTGTACCTTACGCTCAACTTTGCTATGAATGTAAAACTGTTTTAAAAAGTAAAGTCTATTAAAATATTATAATCAAAACATCTGAGTTATAAAGCCAACAAATATTTAGATAAAAAATTGAAGCCTGGGAGAGTCTGGACTTAACCAACTTTAACCAATTTAAGAAAAACATGCTGAGAATGTTAGCAACTTGTTTTGCTTTTATCTTCTCCGTAATAATAAAAACAGAGCTGTTCATTTCCTGCAGCTTCTTTTCCCATTAGTAGAACTTTATGTCAGGCCACTTAAATGGTACTCAAGATGTAACCTGCTTTTCTAGTGGAGGGAACAAATGTAGCTGACCTCAGGTCTGTTCCTCTTGTGCTTGCACCTTGCCCATGTGTGGTGACACCAGGCCCAGCAGCCTCTACCAGAAGTCCCTCCCCTCTAAGCTCTGGCTGAGCCTTGAGTCAGGGAACTCAGCAAAGAAAACAATTAGTGTAAAAGACATCAGAAATGCTTTGTGGAGCATCCGATGCCTGCAGTGTGCTTCATACTTAGCCAACAGCTCCAGAGTTACAGGAAAAACACTTGAGATGGAATTATTTTGGTCTGTTGTTTTATCATTGTTTCTTAGCAAAGTTATTTCTTAAACTCTTAAAACTGCTATTAAGCTAATAATGAGGGGAATTATTCTGTACCATACCTGAGGTGGAGTAGGGGTGAGGGTGGGGAGTTGGAGGATGAGGGGAAGGAGGAACCAAGGGCTGGTTCCCTATATTCATCCATTCTGTAAATTCAGGCATCTGTTAGTGAAGAAAGGCAAGTTTTCTGTTTCTTTCTAGAAAGGGGAAATACAGGCAATAAATAAACAGATTACTTAACAGGATGATGTTCGAGAAGAATAGGATGATATGATGGGCATGAGGTGGGGACTGGGAGGCTGAGGATTGGGCAGGGGTATTTTATTAAGTGAGCAGGGAAGATCACTGAGCAGGCAGAGAACTGAATGAGGTGAGGAAGCCAGTTTTGAGGGTCCCTGGCTAAAAGGTGTGGCCCAGTCTTAGAAAGGGCCCCTCTGCTTTCTCTGAAGAACTCATTTATATACTGAAGTGGCAGAACAGGTTATTTTCTTCCTTTCTTGCCTCCTTCTTGATGTGAGACAGAAATCCATCCCTTCTTTGGGGCTTGGTACCTGGTAAATCAGACTGATGCTGCTCAAGGGTTCACAGAGACAAATTCTTGGCGTATATTGAGACTATATATATATATATATATATATATGCCATTCTGAGCTAAGGAATAGGGTAAGTGCCTTTGGCTTCAAAGGGGAGGGCAATTCACAGGCAATAGGGGAGCAGATGATGCGTAATTAGATGTTTGCTCTGCTATACAGATGTGTCAGATAAAATTTATCATTGGTAATAACTCTTATTCTAGGAAAGACACCCAATTTAGGTACTTCTAGGCAGTTGAGGGAGGAGCAAAAGTTTCTCTTGAGTCCTCAGGGTCTGGATTGCCTTCAGCTCAAAATAGTCCACCTGACAAAGTGGCACATTTTGGGGACACCTATTCTGAATCCCTTCATTAGACAGCAAGGATTGCCAGGTCTCTGTGGACATACTTTTATGTGCGGGGCCAGGTCCATCGTGGGATGGTAAGCCATCCAAAACTGTCTGGTGCAGAACAACGTCTAAGGCTGGGAGTTCTAAACTTGCAGTCCTGGGCCTTCAGCTCTAATGATAAGATTTCAGCGTGTAACAGCACTCCAACTGTCTCGGGTTAACTTGCTTCATGCTTATGCACTCCTTGCTTGCTAACCTAAGTCCCAAGGTCTATAGCAGAACCAGCCTACCTTCCTTAGATTTGCAGGCCACTGGCCTTGAGGAATTAAGGCCAGAAGATAAGGCCTGACTACATTCGAAAACAAATGCCACTGACGCCAGCAAGTCTGTTTATGGTCATGTCCACATACGACTAGCTGCCTGGGCACGGCTTCTCTGCACGCAGCCCCCTTCCCTTTTTCAATGCCTTCCCCTTTAAAACTCTCTGGCTTTGCCTGATGGGGAAGATGGTCTTTGAGACGTTAGTCTACCATCTTCCCAGGTTGCCGGCATCCAGAATAAAGTAACCTTTCTTTTCCCACCATCACTTGTCTCTCGAATGATTTTCCAGCGGGGAGCAGCTGAACCTGAGTTCAGAACCCGTTTTCTGTCCAATAACAAGCCCGCCAAACCGCATGTGCATTTCGTTGGGGAGTGTCTACAGAAGTCACTCTCAAAAGGGGGCGACGTCTCCAGAAGAGCGACTGGCCTAAGGACTCGTCCACGGCCATGTTCTTAGTTCTGGAAAAAACGACAGGTTCAGCTCTACCACCCCCTTCTCGCTTGCGAGGGCAGACAGAAGTATCCGGGGAACCCACCCAAAGGTAGCTTGAACACCCCGGCTGGGCGTCACAATCAAGTTCGGTTCTTGGCTCAGTCCTCACGGTCCAGCGCGCCCAAGCCCGTCGCTCAGCATTGTGGGACTGGTAGTCCCGGCTGGTGCGTGGGTTAGGCCTGCCGAAGCCACAGAACTACACTTCCCAGCAAGGACCCCCGCAGTAGCCGGCGCGGGCCGTATGCGTCAGCCACCAGATTTCCGGACAAGCCAGGGGCGGGACCGTGGCGGAGGCTGGAGCTTGGCGTCGGGATGCAGCGCCCCGGGCCCTTCAGCACCCTCTACGGGCGGGTCCTGGCCCCGCTGCCCGGGCGGGCCGGGGGCGCGGCCTCTGGCGGAGGCGGGAACAGCTGGGGCGTCCTGGGTTCCCACGTGCAGCCTCCCGGGCGCGCGCAGTCCGGCACCCGCGCCGGCGTCGGTAGCACAGCTACCTACGGTGGGGACGCCAACAGCGCCTGCCCGGCCCCCTCCGCTATGTCCAAGGCCGAGGAGGCCAAGAAGCTGGCGGGACGCGCGGCCGTGGAGAACCACGTGAGGGTGAGCAGCTCCGGGCGTGGGGCTCCCGTGCTCTGCGTGATGGGCTCGTGTTGCGTGTTCCGGGTACTGCCGGAGCCGGGGCGGGGGCTGCGTGAGAGGGGAGAGGGTATACACTGTACCCGGGGTTAGATCCCCCCTTTTCCGTGCTCCTTAAAGGTCTTTTACATGTGGGATCGAATGGGGGCGAGATTCCTAAAAGTTGAGCTTTCTGAAGACTCCTTGTCCGGCCGGGTAACAGTTTGCAAAGTGGAGTGTGGTGGTGTCTGATGTGTTTGGAGTGGCGCTGGAAGGGACTTGCCGTGCGGCTGGCTTCCTTATTAACAAGTAGAAAATGGTGAGTTCTGGAGCTGCCAAGAGATCTTCACTTCTCTTTTCTGTGCTGGGAAGCCGGTGGAGAGCTGGTTTGAAAATTGCTTTGAAATTTCACTCCAAGGAGGTTCTTGGTTTGGCGCGTGTACGGTCCTGAGTGTACTCACTAGTGAAAGAGAGCGAAAGAGGGATTTAAAACCACCTGCCTTTGACAGGGGTGGGTGGACAATGGGATTCTGGAGGAATCTATTCTTTAAGGTTGGGGCGCAGAGATAAGATTTAGCTGTTACCGGTGAGGTCGTGGCCCCAGTTAAGTGGTGGGTGTGGTGCTGTTTAGTGGAGTCTCTTAACCTGAGTGGATTTGCTGTCATCAATCAAGTTAATTATCTTAATTATGGTACTTCCGTCGAGCCAAGTGGAGTATCTCTGCCCTTTGGTGGAGTTTCCTTGACTTTGTTGGCCTTTTGTCTCTCTCTTCTGTTTCTTAGAAAGTGGTTTCTGATTCCCTTTCTCCTCTCGTGATAGTTCTTTACATTTGTTAATGCTTTCATGTACAGAGTACTTTGCTACGATGGTATTTGATCCTCAAATACCTTGGCTAAGTGGGAGGGACCAGTGTGGTAACCTGTGGATCAGCATGTTCTGTAGATCCTCCAGAACCCAAACTGGGTGACCCCTGTTCCAGTGCCCTTCCACCGGTTCCATAGCTGCTCTGTTCTGGTGTAGTTTGTTCCAGTCTGGTTAGCAGTGGAGTTTTCTATGGGAATTCACAGAGATAACGCAGAATGTGTAGTCCGGCTCTACTTTTAGGATTCAGTGCCTCAGCTACAAAATTGGGATGGTAAGCTGAAATTTTAAAATGCCTGTATAAAGTGAATAATTAATAGATGAGTAAATGAAATCTGTACAATTAGAGAAGCCCCATATCTTAGTATTCTTATTAACCTATTAACATTTGGTGGCATAAGTCTTTCTGACTTTCATCTTACAGTGTATTTGCTTCCATAAAAATCTTCAAGCCCCCACCTCTGGCTGGAGCTACAAAACACTGGACTCCAGCTACATTATTCTGTGAAATTACCAGGTGATCATGGGGAGATCTTCTTTGGCCTTTTGGGGGCACCTCACCCCAATCTCAGTTGCACCTGCTTTCCCTACCAAACTTCTTCCTGAGATGCTAACATTACTTGAATTTTGTATTTTCTACTCTTAAACGTTGATTTATTCATTTCATTCATTTACCAGATATTTGTTGGCCTAATATGTGTCAGGCAGTTGGTGTGGTGGCCAGAAATGTGGCTATAGGGAGAGGGAAAGTCAGGTCCTGGATACTTTGCAAACAGAATAATTAATTCAAACCTGTACATTTATTGAACATAGTCATGTGTCTAATTGTCAAGGCTTAGCTAGCTGCCCTCTCCAGGGCGGTATCCTTTGCACTATCTAAGCCATGTGTCATCTAGCGCTTTGTGTCTTGAAATTGTTTACTCGTCTAAGTTTATGGAGATGGTCATGTGCAAGGTTCTGTTGGTTCCACCTTTGGAATGTTGTTAGACCTGACCCTTCCCTTTGACTTATCATCTTTCCTAGCTGAGGCTCTCCGCATGGCCAGAGGTTTGCAGTTGCCCTTATCTTGTCCCCTCTGCCAACCTTCCAAGTGATACATTATCATCTTCTGTATCTCTCATCTATTTGTCACAGTGGCCCTCAGGTGGCCTCATCCTAATGTCCCCATACCATATCTGAAGTATCTGTTGCGAGCCAGGTACTGGGCCAGATGGAGAGGATACACAGATGAGAGGCTGTGGTTCTTCTCCTGAAGCCCACAGTCTTGTGTCCTTCTGTAATCCTTTCTTCTCCATGTACCAGAACATTGGAAAATATATACTGGCATATAGTGTGCATTTTAATATCATTACACTCTACTTAGAATGCTCTTTCTTGTCCTCTGACCTTGCTGGTTAAAATCATATGTGTCCTTTAGAGTTTGATTCAAAGACCCTTTTCTCCTTTCAGTTTTTCCTTAGTCTCCTACGTCGGGCGAGATCTCTTTGATTTTGTAGCACTTTATACCTCTTAGGTGCTTTATGGTGTCTTATGTTCTAGTCATCTATGTGTTTATCTCTCCTATCCCCCTAAAGAGTAAGCTCCTAGTGGATAGTTAACCTTATCTTCACTCAGTGTTGGTCACAGTGGGGCCTGCCTGGTAAGTGTTTGTTGAGTTGTATGGAGTGTAGACACAAATACGGAGGTTGTAAGGTTACTGTTGGCCCTTTGCTTAGACTCTCTGGACTGTAGGGTTTCCAATTGCCTAGCCCATTGGTGTTCCATTGTGGTGATCACTTCCACATCTGGATGGATAGAAAACTTGGCGAGTTTGCTGCTGAATCCTTTGGGTAGCCACTCTGAACTTAGATCTGCCTGTTTCTGGGAGTATGGCCACCCAGGTTAGGTTACCATGCAGGGCCATGTTCTCCTGAAGGTCTGTAGCTTCCTTTGTTCTCATTGTTTTTAGACAGACTTAGCTTGAAGAAGTTGGTGAGTAGTGACTCCAGTTGGTCAGCAGAAGTATTTCCAAGTTAACCTACTCAACACAGTGAGTGAAGTTCCGATGTTGCATGTATGACATGTGATTTAGTATTGCCCATCAGAAGGGGCCTGCTTCTCCAGCAGAGTTTGCTTGGCAGCTGTCTGCTATTGGGCCACCTCACAGGCAGCCTTCGGCTATCTCTGTTTTGCTTTGGCTAGGACACCGATTCCTGGGCCAATCATTTGATTCCAAGGTAGGAGGACCACATAGTTGAAGAGCTTTGGGCCTGGCAGGTCCCTGCAATTTCCTGGCCTCCTGCAGGAGTCAAGGGAAGAGCCTTTCATAGAGCTTGTCTGACTCACCAAAGTTATCTGAGTGCCACCTGCCTGCTGGGAGCCTGTGGGTGACATGAGTGTATGGTAATGAGGATTCTGGCAGAGTACGGTAGAGCTAGAGCTATGGGCTTCAGATCAGGTGTGAGAGTCAGGTTGAGCCTACCTAGGCATTATAAATTAAGTACTTTTCTCATTACTTGAAGATTTTTACATATTCACATATTTAGCTATTTTGAACATTTTGACATACCATTCACTTGTCTGGAAGACCTTGCTGTTAGGGTTTGCCTAGGTAGCTAAATGACTACTGGATGCATTGCATTCTTGAGGGCATCATTGAAGGTGGAATTCTGACCTAGAACAAGCTCTGCTCTGAGGCTCCTTGATCTGTTTGATGACTTGGGAACTATGAGCTAGTCAAAGTGATTTCCATCAGCTTTCACACACAGGCTGATGGGTAAAGCCCTCTGTAGATAGGGGAGGCCCAGCTAGAAGTGCTTTAGTTGCTGGGGTATTAGCATTTGATTTCTTTTTTGTAGCTCCCTCTGCTTGTTGGCCATTCTTTCTAATCTTTTATAGTTTGAGATGTAGTCTTGCTATGAGAAGGACCATACCAGATATGAGTCCAGGGGCTGGCATTGGGTATTCCTGTGGCCTTTGTCCTGTGTGAAGTGAGGGATGTTGGCTGTAGCTCTCAGTTTGTCCTGACTTGCCCCCAGGACTTTTCTTTCTCCTATGAAATATTAAAGAACAAAATTCAACTGAGTAAATCCTCAAAATCTGTTGGCTTTATTCAATGATTCATGAATCAGGCAGCATTCAACCTAGCACACAGAAGGGCGCTCTAAGGAGCTACACAAAATGAAAGACTTTTATAGCCAGAAGGGGCAGGAACTAAGAAGTTGTACTAGGCATGAAAGCAGGTTGATTATTAGAAGGTCATTTTCCTTATAGGGGATGGTAGGGGTCTCTCAGGCACATTACCTAGCTAGTGTTGATCAGACAGTTCCTGATTGACTGGCTTAAGATTCCATTCTGGGGGGAGCTGAAACTGTAATTAAGTCCAGTCTTGGTTTGGTGACCTGGGACTTAGCATAAGGACTCCATTTGGGGCCTTTTTTTTTGAGTAAAGTGATTTTATTAAGTGAAGATACAGAAAAAGCTCTCAAGAGTGAGAGGGGTCCCAACAGGGCTGCCTTTTTTTTTTGTTTTGTTTTGTTTTTTTAACACTCCCTGCTTCCTATCAGGCAAAAGATTTGGCTTACTTACAATGTGCAGTTTAAGCTGGCTTTACAAAAATGGTCTGTGGGTGAGTACTGAAAGATTTCTGGCCCACCCAGGGACAGTCAGAAAGGAAAAGGCCCACGAAAAACACAGAGCCTACTTACACCCCAAGAGTGAAAAGCAGAGTTTTCTGGCTTCAGTGGCGTTTCACGTAAGCTTAATATCTAGATGGCAGGGGACTGACCACAGGTACCTTCAGGCTGCTGGCATAACAGGGAAATCTCGGGGGGACATCAAGCCCACCATCTAGAGCCTCCCTGAAGTCAGCAGAAGGGGGGAAAGCCTGAAGTAACCTTGAAAGTTACCTTTTTTTTAGGGTGATGCAGGCTGGCCAGGTCTGAGGAACCAGAGGGGGTCCCACAGGACAAGAGGGTCTTGGCTTCACAGAGGATCGAAATCAAACTCGAGCCAGTAGGAAGTGAGAGCAGAGTTTATTGAATAGCGTGAGAGAGTATAGCAGATGGAGTGTCTGGAGACTCAGGGAGGAGTCTCGTCTTTGCTTGGGGGCTGGGGTTTTTAACTGAGGACAGTGGCCTGGTGTACGTGCCTCTCAGGCATCTAGGAACTGGTCAAAACAAGGTTGAGTGCTCAGGTGTCTTCCATCTTATGCCCTGGAGCCAGGGGTCTTGGCATCAAGGTGATTGGAGTCAGGGTCTTGGAAAACCGTTCATGATGACCCCACCTAGTCACCCCTTAGATGTTATCTTTTGTGCTGGAAGACTTTAAAGGTATCTTTAACTCCTTGACCTTTACAAGTAGGACATATGTTATTGATACTGTAAGGTGTGTTTAGGGTGGGGGGCAGGTCCTCGCAAGAATGGAAGCAGGAAAAGGAGCAAAAAAGCAGTTTTTTGTTTTTTTTAATGGGGGTCTCTTCAGTTTCCCTGTGTCAAGGGGATGGCAGAGGTTTTGAAATACCAAACCACATCAGCATTATGACCAGTTGATGCCAGGAGGTCCCTGTTTTGCCCAAGCCTGCCTCAGAATATGGGAAGAGGGTGAGGCTTAGTTAGGATTATGAGAAAGAGTCTTTATCTGCAGTAGGGACAATGTGTAAGAGATAGAGAGTACTTGTGAGTGCAAAGGACAAAAAACAGACATCATACTACTGAGCCTGCCATCTTAAGAAAGGGGGCAAGTCCCTAAGCAGACTAGGGACCCAGCCAAGGTCAGTTAGACCACAAACTGCACAACAGGGTCAGGGTACTGCATTTAGGAACTAATGTGGAGCTCACTCAGTTCCTAAGCAACTTCCTGCCAGTCTAAGGCAAAAGAGCTAAAAACCAAAGCAGCAGCTACCATTTATTTAGCACCTACCAAGAAGATTTATACATGTTAATTTAAGTCAGATCTCACAACAACCCCTTGTAACCTCAAGACCAGTTATCCCCCCTCTAAAGATTTTATTTATTTGAGAGAGAGCGCGAGAGAGCTTGTGCGCGTGTGGGCACGGCAGGGGGTGGGGGAGGGAGAAGCAGACTCCCCACTGAGCAGAACCTTGAGATCATGATCTGAGCTGAAGGCCAACTGAGCCACCCAGGTGCCCCTCCCCACTTTAGAGAAGAATTCAACCTTTTAAGGAAACATTTAAGACTTGGAAGTGAGCAAAAGAGATTGTTGGATATCCTTTCATTGGAGTGCTGGAGCTTGCAGGTGTGTGCCTTAGCCTTCCAAGTAGGCCTGTCACAACTCTGTAGGGAGAGACTTTTAATTTTAGAACACTTCTAACAGTGCAGATAATTTCTGTCCATAGAAATGCAAATTAACCGTGTTTTATGAGATTCAACTGATTATTACCCTAAAGATCTTGTAAATTCATTTGAACATTTCTTGACTGCATATGAATTTATGGTTCTTGGGTTTTTCCTGTGGACAGGTTGTAACAGTATCATGATTTTACCTTTTTTTTTTTTTTTTTAAATCATCATTTAATAATATCAGTTACCCCCCCTACACAACCTCACTTCGAATAAGCAACTTCAGGAAGTTCAGCATGCTGAAATATTTCGTGTCAAATTTCTTAGAGTTCCAGCAACTGATTAACAACTCATTTGGTAAGGGGAAGCCCATAGTGAGATTTTCTTTTGTTATAAACAAGACAGCAGGCCCCAAATTGAGTCACTTGTGCTAAGCTCATGTCACCAAAAAAGAGACTTAATTACTGTTTCAGCTCTCTCAGAAATGGAATGTTAAATTAGGAATTGTCAGATCAGCATTAGTTAGGTAATCTGCCTGAGAGACCCCTGCCATCCCCTAAAGAAAAGTAACCTGGCAATAACCAGTCTGCTTTTTTGCCTGCTAGGACTTCCTTGTTCACACTTCCTCTGGCTATAGAAGTCTTTTGTTTCGTAGAGCTCCTTTCTGTCTGCTAGATGGGATGCTGCCTGACTTGCTCAAATAAACTCTTAAAAAATTTTAATGTGCCTCAGTTTATCTTTTTAAAAGGAGGAATTGGTGATGTTAGGGGCAGACATGAAAGGAGGAGGGTGCTGCTGATAAATGGCCCTGGGCACTAGGATAAAGTACAACTCTCCTGTGGTTCTGTTCAGTGCTGATGTTTCTATAAAATGGGCACAGTACTTACCTTGCACTCATGTTGTGAATTGATCTACAAAGTGGGCTAAAGAGGGAGTAAAATATGGTATTAATGAGTTTTGGTTTTTTTCTCTCCTTTTTTTTTTTTGGCAGAATAACCAAGTGCTAGGAATTGGAAGTGGCTCTACAATTGTTCATGCTGTGCAGCGAATAGGTAAGCTCTTGGGCTATCTACTGGGTCTTCTGTGGGATGGTGGGGGGGGGGGAGGAAGGGGGGGGAGTGGGGTACAGGTTTGGCACCTGCCCAACTCTGCTCTGAGAGGTATTTTTGGGCCTCTTCAGCCACCTTTGGGGGATGCCTGGCTTTGTTTACTCTGCTCATCTGGAGGGGAGGAGCTGATTTAAGATGAGGTCTCAATAGAATTTTAATTCTCACAGTGGTCCTGTGTGTGGCCCCAGGGGCCTTGAGGGGGGCCTTCTAAAGCCTTTGGGTTCCTCAGGCAATCTCAGACCGACAAACTGAGCTCAGTTGCCCTGTCCATGACCCTGGAGTGGATTTGAGGCCCCCCGAAGTTGGTGGCTGGTTCCTGCCGGTGCTGACTTCTTTCTGATTAGGGTGTCTCTGAGTTTACGAAAGGCTCAGGAATTATCAGCCCCTGTGGCTGTTCAACAGGTTTTACTGCCCTGCTTTTGTTTGTTAAAACAAAGCTCAGAGGGGAGGCTTGCCTGACTGCTGATTGCTTCTAGTGCCAAGGGGCAGTGCTCAGGAGACAAAGTCCAGGAATACTGTGTCTTTAAAAGAGTGGTTGTGGTGCTGGCGTGAGGGCTTCTGGAATCCTCATTGGCTTACCCCGGGCTTTAGTGTTGCATACCTTTCTCCCTTAGCATTGAGTGTGTGGAGGATTTTAGGGCACAGGGATTACTGTGGGGTTGAGTAGTGCCTTCTGAACCTCCCACGATGCAGACCCAATGATTAAAAAGACTTGAAATTTTAATAAGATAGTTGTTTCCTTAAGACTTTTTTTTTTCCCCCAGAAAGGTATAAATCCAAAATGAGTAAGCCCACCCTCTGGGGCCTACAAATGATATTTTTTGCTAAATGTAAAAGTAAAGTTCTCTTTTTTTCTGTGAAAGGCAATGTAAGGAAGTAGTTAAGACTGGAGCTAGACTGTGTGGGATCATAGCTCAGCTCTGCCACCTTTTAGTGATATATCTACGCAGTGAACTTTAACCAGTTGGTGCCTCAGTTTCCTCATCTATAAAATGGGAATAATAATTGCAACTCACCTTTGGGTTGTTAGGATTAAAAGAGTTCACATGTACAAAGGTCTTTGAACATTGCCAGGCACATAATAGTAACAAACACGTGACATTGCTCTTTTTGTAGTTAGTGTTTACTCCTTGAGCTTTCTAGTGTCCCTGTCTTAGTGTGCGCGATGTATGTTCACAAGCTTTTTCACTGAGGCTGGGGACACAGAATGAAAGGCATCTGTCAGTGGGGGATAGACCTTTCCTTTCCTGTTGGATTTGAGGAAATGTGCATGTGACAAGAAACAAAGTGAGGAGAGTGAAAAACCACCAATACGGCTTTTGTCTCCACAGCTGAAAGAGTGAAACAAGAGAATCTGAACCTTGTCTGCATTCCCACCTCCTTCCAGGTATGTCCTGCTTTCCATTCCGCATCATGGCACTTGGCTGCTAAATCTTCTGAGTCCCGGAGGAGATGGAGGTGTGGCTTTGGGTTGTGCACCAGGGTTGCTCTAGGTGAGAGAGCCAGGAGCAGGAGAGCAGATATTTACGGAGGATTGCTCCTCAGAAGTGTGGCTATAGATGCCTTCATGTATTCACTCAGTGAATATTTCAGTGTATTCTGTGTTAGGCATGGTGTAGTATATGGGGAGTTTTAAAACTCTTAGCTGGTTGGACATTTGCTCCAGTATCTGGAAACTACATGCTTTTCTTGCTACTTAAAAATATTTTTCAACTTGGTATAGTAATTCT
Source organism: Phoca vitulina (assembly GCF_004348235.1). NCBI lineage: Eukaryota > Metazoa > Chordata > Mammalia > Carnivora > Phocidae > Phoca > Phoca vitulina. Next base: position 12,170,998 of record NW_022589715.1, on the reverse strand, counting down.
CTACTGAATGGATGAATGGAAGATGGGTGTTTGCTTAGTTTTTACCTCCTTGCTGTCCCAGTTCACACACAGCCTTCTCTCCTGATGTTCCATACAGTTACATTTTGTTGAGGCGTTACTCAGTGTGTACAAAATCATGATTGGCCAAACTCTGGCGCAGCCATGTAATGTGCTGTGATTACACCTCCTTACCTGCCCGTTATTTTCGTTTTCCTAAAAGTTAAGTAAATGTTGCCTTTGTTTTTTTCATTTGCTTGGTTGTCTGCGTACTCCTTACTCATTCAACCCCAGACTCTACACGGATGGGAAAATCTCACTTCTTTTTGACACTTCTTTCTGGTTAATACACCCCACCCATTTCATCTTGGCCAGGTCTGTCTGGGTCGTTGGGGTTGGTAATGCTGTGGCAGGTGCAATTGGCTGTTGTCTTGGGGTCTCCCTTTGCAGTCAAGAACCTTCCTTCTCTTCTCTTCTCTTTTGGATCGTCCTCTTTCTTGGTCCTGTTTTTCCTCACCCCCAGCCTTTTGTTTTGTTTACTTCAGTTTTGGTGAAGCACATCCTTTAGGTAGCTATCCAAGTGTGTGGGATGCAAATTCGCAGACACTTTGGATATCTGAAAATGTCTTTATTCTAGCCTTTCTTGAAGTTGGTTATTTGATTTAGAGAAGTATATGTAAAATCATTTCTGAGGAATTTTGAAGGCATTTATCTATTGTCTCTGTTGTCCTGATTTTCACTTTGCTGTTGAGGAGCTTGATGCCATTCTGATTCTTGATCCTTTGTATGAAACCTATTTTTAAATTTTATTTATTTGTTTTTAAAGCCCCAACACGGGGCTTGAACTCAGCGACCCTGAGGTCAAGACCTGAGCTGAGATCGAGTGGGACACTTACCAGACGAAGCCACCCAGGTGCCCCTGAAACCTATTTTTTCACTTTCTGAACCTTTATATTCTTATATTAGCTTTTCTTCATGTCCAGTGTTCTGAAATTTCACCATGCTGTGTCTTAGTGTTGGTTTGTTTTTGTCCACGCTGCTGGGCCCTTGCTGGGACATTTCATTCTGCAAACTCATACTCTTTGATTTGGGGGAGTTTTTTCCATTACTCCTTTAACTTTCTTGCCCCTATTTTCTCTGGTCTTTCTTTCTAGGATGCTTGTATCCTTGGTGCTTGGGGCCTGTTTTGTCCTATTATCTTCTTAGCTTTGTCTTTTCTAACCCTTCTATTGAGCTTATTTACTCTCATGTTTAATTTTAAATAATATTTTGTTTTGTTTTCTGAGGGTTTTTTGTTTGTTTTTGTTTAATGGGTTCAACTTTTTCAATTTCTTCCCTTGTCTCCATGAAGTTGTTAATGATAATTTTTTGTTTTAAGATTTTTTTCTCCTTATATATCTGTTTCTTCAAAGTTTTTTTTTTTTTTACAGTTTGTTGGAATTATAATTTACGTACAGTAAAATTTACTCTTTTTTGCATATAATTCAGAGTTTTGACAACCAACCAACACAGTCAATATTTTTAGATTGCTTTGGTCATTTCTTATTCTGGCCTTCCTTCGCTATCTGCTCATTTTGGACTAAGAGGCTGATTGGAAACTAGCTCATAGGATGAAGGTGATCTTTGCTCCAGGCTTGTCTGCCAAACCCTCTCGTTGGGGAACTCCTGATGTCAGATTATTTGTCTTCCGGCTGCTCAGCTTTCGCGGAGAAGTCTGGCCAATGCCCCTTTGGGAGAGGGTATGCATGGCTACCTGTGTGCTGGGATCCAAGTACGCGAAAAGGGCTAGAAGACATCTGTCATTATTCCGGATATAATCTTGCTCTGAGTTTTCAGCAAAATACCTGTGGAAGTTGGGAAAGAAGTGTCTACAACATTCTGCAATGTTTCTTTGACTCTGGGCTTGATTGTGACTTGTTTTGCCAATGGGATGTGACCAAATGGTCACATGGCATGCCAGCAGAGAATCGAAAAGTGCTTTTGCAGTGGGGCTTGGCTCATCTTGTGGCTGAAACCGTTTTGCCACCGTGTGAACAAACCCAGGCTGCTGTCCTGGAGGGTAAGAGGCCGAGCAACTCCAGGCATGTGAGGCAAGTCATCCTACACCTACCAGCCCACTCCAGAGACTTCCCAGTCAGTCCACAGAATCATGACAATTAATACATAGTTGCTTTTTTTAAATATATAATTTAAAAAATTAATTTTTAAAAATTTTAATTCCAGTGTAGTTAACATATACAGTGTTATATTACTTTCAGGTGTACAAAATAGTGATTCATCAGTTCTACTCATTACTCAGTGCTCATCACTATAAGTGTGCTATTAATCCCCTACCTATTTTACCCATCCCTGCCTCCCATCTCCCTTCTGATAACTACCAGTTTGTTCTCTATAGTTAAGAGTCTGTTTTTTGGTTTGTCTCTTTTTTTCTTTGTTTGTTTTGTTTCTTAAATTCCACATATGAGTGAAATCATATGGTATTTGTCTTTCTCTGACTGACTTCTTTCACTTAGCATCATACCCTCTAGATCCACCCATGTTGTTGCAAATGTCAAGATTTCATTTTTTTTTTTATGGCTGAGTAATATTCGTGTGTGTGTGTGTGTGTGTGTACACATACCACATCTTCTTTATCCATTCATCTGTTGATGGACACGGGCTGCTTCTGTAATTTGGCTATTGTAAATAATGCTGCACTAAATATACGGGCGCATATATCTTTTCAAATTAGTGTTTTCATATTCTTTGGGTAAATATCCGGTAGTGGAATTACTGGATCAATGGTAGTTCTGTTTTTAATTTTTTTTTTTTTTAAAGATTTTATTTATTTGACAGAGAGACACAGAGAGAGGGAACACAAGCAGGGGGAGTGGGAGAGGGAGAAGCAGGCTTCCCGCGGAGCAGGGAGCCCAATGCGGGGCTCGATCCCAGGACCCTGGGATCATGACCTGAGCCGAAGGCAGACGCTTAACGACTGAGCCACCCAGGCGCCCCTATTTTTAATTTTTTGAGGAACCTCCATACTGTTTTCCACAGCGGCTGCACCAGTTTGCATTCCCACCAACAATGCATGAGGTTCCTTTTCCTCCACATCCTCACCAATACTTGGTGTTTCTTGTGTTTCTGATTTTAGCCATGGTGTGAGGTGATACCTCAATGTAGTTTTGATTTGCATTTCTATGATGATGAGTGATGTGGAGCATCTTTTCTTGTGTCTGTTGGCTGTCTGGATGTCTTTGGAGAAATGCCTGTTCAGTATTCACTCTTTCAAGCTTCCAAGTTTTGGAGTAGCTGCTGTGTAGCAAGAGCTCACTGATGGAGTACCCCGGTCTTCAACTGTGCCTGTAGCCAGTCCTGAGATCTGCTGCTGGACCTTCTCCAGAGAAGAAACATGCTGCTTTGGGAGTAGCGGAGAAAGAGAGAGAGAGCAGGTTCCTCAGTACCCTTTCAACCTTTCAACGAGTATTCCCTCTTTTACTCCCACTGCTGTTTCTGCTTCCTGAAGTTCACAGCCCCGAATCTTTTGGGAGGTTCTTTCTGTGCTGTTTATTTCGTTGCTTCTTAGCTTCCTGCAGTACTGCCTTAAGATTTGTCTTTCTCATTTTTGCCAGTTACCATTGTCCATCAGTGGTCTCACTTTTTAAAGTTCGCTACTGTTTTCTCCTCTTTTTGTTTATGTGTTTTAGAAAATTTCCATTATTACAGTTTTAAAGAGGTTTTGGGAAAGAGCTGAGCCAAAGGGAGGTATTCAAATTGCTGTCTTTAAATGGAGGTTTAATTCTGTGTTTTTAAAATAACATCCTCCTAACCCACCTGCATTTTATGGTGGTAAGTGATAACAGTGTACCTAGACTGGAAAATGCTGGCCAGTTCAGTAGATTCAGTGGAGGAGTCATTCACAGTTCACAGGGCTTTTTAAAAATTCACTTGTTCAGAGTTACTGTTTTGTTTTTTTCCTGTCACACCCAAACTTACTTTGCATTAAGTTTAGCCAGATGCAGTCTTCTGAAATGATTGAAAAAGTCAAAATATTTCATGTTCTACCTTTTAAACAAGTAAACCCATAGGGATTTAAAGGATTTTTTTTTTTGTAGATTTTTTCCTTAAAAGTTTTTGAAAGAGGACAATTAAAAAAAATGTATTTAAAAGCCAGATCTGGTCTGAGCCAAAAACAGTGTTTATTTTTCACGTCCACCTGCAGTGCACCTCAGTTAGGCTATAGAAGGGAAAAGACAAGCTTTCAGATTTTATTGTGAAATTTATGAATAACAGGATTGCTGGTCTGCCACATGCCGCTGTCCTTAGTCACCAGAGGCTTCTGGGGGCCCAGCTGTGGGATTGCAATGACAAGGCACTGGTTCCTGTCTTTTTTCCAAAAGCACAAGCTAGTCATTAGCTTTACTGCTCCCTCCACTTTCAAGAGCTGGAAGAGGCAGACGGGGGTGTTTGCTCTGCACCTTCAGGAGACCCCAACCCTGTGAGCTCAAGAGTGTCTGGTACCCAGCGGATGCTAATCTTAGTCAAGAACCTGTGGCTGCATTTGGGCTGAATGAGCCGGTATTGGCTTGGTAGCCCCACAATTGGGCCACTGTGTTGAAGTTAGCATATTGGTTTCCGAGGGCTGCCGTAACAAGGTACCATAAACTGAGTGTGGCTTAAAAACCAGAAATTTATTGTCTCAGTTCTGAAGGCTAGCAATCTGAGATCAAGGACTCTGAGATCAAGTGCAAGATGAAGGAGAATCTGTGGTGTGCCTTCCTCCTAGCTTCTGGTGGTTTCCTGGCTGTCTTTGGCATTGCTTGGCTTGTAGGTGCATCGTCCTGATCTTTGCCTTCATGTTCACATGGCGTTCTCCCTGTGTTCATCTGTCTGGTCCAGATTTCCCCTTCTAGGGACACCAGTCATATTCGATCAGGGCTTAGCCCAATTACTTTGTTTTAACTTGATTGCATCTGTGAAGACCCTATCTCCAGATAAGGTCACGTTCTGAAGTACTGGGGGTTAGGACTCCAACCTGTTTTTGTTTGTTTGTTTTTTCAGGGGAACACAGTTCAGCACGTAACAGGAAGAATGAAGCTTGTGCCATTTGTGACTCTGACTTCTGTGTGTGTGCAGGGCCACTCACAGGGGTCCTGTGGGGAGTCTAGTCAGAGATGAGAAGGGAGGGTTGTAGGACTTGCAGATGGGGAACAGGTTAAAGGGTCCTACCCTGATGGGTCTTGAGGTCAATGTACAGGGTTCTCCATGTTGCGGATGGGGATGCAGATTGTTTAAAGCAAGAGCAGATTCTGTCTTTGTGTTATTGCTTATTGTCCAGGAAGACGAGAGTCCCAGGGCTTGCGGAAGTTGGCAGGGCCTCCCAGCCATACCACATAGACAGCACTTCTCTACTGGGCTCTTTTCATGTGCCACACTCTGGGCAGGAACTGGGATGGGTTGGCTCCTGGTGCTGGTGAGGAGGCAGAATTCAGTTGGGCATAGTGATCATTGAGGGTATACTTACTGTTATAGGGATATGAGGCTTCTATGCATGGGAGGTGTTACCATCTCCAGTGTCCAGTGGGTTGTCTGGCTCTTAGGCACTTTGTATGTGTTTGTTGGATGAATTAATGCTACATTTATGTGTGTCATTATTTACAAATAGATAAGTAGAGATAATGTGTGTTTTAGAGGAAGGAGATCCTACTCCTTGCCCAGGGAATTGGGGAGGGCTTCCTGGAAAGGATAACATTTGAGTTGGGCATGTGGGGCTGGGTTTTGGGAGAAGGCAGGCCATTTCAGATAGAGGAGGAATGCCAAGACCTCAAAGAACTCCTTTTAATATTGTTACTGTTAATAACGTGTTATTATATAAGATGACTTCAGTTCCATTTATAAATGGACCTGTATTCTCTGCTTCTTGTTCTTTTACCATTCTCTCTGTTTTCCTTTTCTTCTAATTCCCTTCTTAGTCCCTAGGCAGGACAGGAAGGCAGGAGACTGTATTTCTGGTCTTTACTCTCTCCCTAACTTACCACTGTGACCTCTCTGGGCATCCATTTCTTTCTTTAAACAGGGGTTTGCACTAGGTGACTCCTTCTAGAATGAATTCAAAATAGTTGGTTATTTACCCAACTATTACCTCAAATGACGCTAACTGCTGTAAGGTAACAAGAGTATATAAAGTGTGCTCTCTCATACTCTGATTACGGTCCAGATTGACAAATGAGACATCCTCAGGAAACAGTAACACTGTCCAGTGGTGCAAGCAGTCTTTGAACTTAGGAAGTGTTAAAATGATCAATTTACATAGGATTTTTTCCTTAGGAATCCTGACATCTAGTTTTCATGTAATATATCTGAATGCGGTTTAGTATTGTTTTTAAAGTACATAAAATTAATAGGAAACCATAGTGCATCACACAGTTTTGTGTGGTAGACTATCGCATTGAACTATGTACAGTTTGTATCATTTTTGTAACACCCATCTGTATTCAATATCTTGTTGCTGTGGAACAGATGACCCCCAAATGTAGCAGCTTAAAACAACAAATATTTATTATCGCATAGTTTCCAAGGGTCAGGAATCCAGAGTGGTTTGGCTGGGTGGGTCACTGCAGAGGTTACAGTTAAGTTGTTGGCCAGGGCTGTGGTCATCTCAAGACTCAGCTGTGGTTCAGGGATTCACTTCCAAGCTCAGTCACGTGGGTGTTGCCCTAATTCTTCACAGGCTGTTTGGTAGAGAGCTCTGTCGGTGTCTCCAGGACATGGCAGCTGGTTTCCCCTGGCATGTGTGATTAGAGAGGGGGCAGAGGGAAGAGGGAGATTAGGAGGGAAGGATCTTGCTAGAGCATGCCACCCTTACATACCCCATGGCATTCTTTATAAACTAATCTCAGAAGTACCTTACATCACCTCTGCTCTGTGCCATTGGTCACACAGAGCGATCCTGAGACTTTGTGGACAGGGATTATCCAAAGGCATGAATACCAGGAGGTGGAGATGGTCATCTTGGAGGCTGCCTTCCAGACATTCCCATTGTTAAGCTTCAGGATCTGGAATTAGGATGGTTTCTCCAGTACTACTTTTGGAGAAATCTAGGAACTGAGAAGTAATTCTGTGATACCATTTTTTAAAATTTACTTATTTATTTGAGAGAGAGAGGCCGAGCGCGTATGAGCCGGGGGGAGAGGGGTGAGGGAAGGGCAGAGGGACATGGAGAAGTAGACTCCCTGCTGAGCAGGGAGCCTGATGATGCCACTCAGAGCTCAATCCCAGGATCCCGGGATCATGACCTGAGCTGAAGGCGGACACTTAACCAACTGAGCCACCTAGACGCCCCTGCAATACCATTTTTATTGTTTTCTCCCTTCATTATATATTTTTCTTTAATAAGAACAAAATCATGTATTTTTTTTTTACAATTTGATATTTTCAGTCAAAATTTAATTTAGCTTTTATGTGGAAATTTTCACACTTCAAAAAGGATAAAGAACAACACAATGAACTTTCATGTACCCATCACCCAGTTTCAGTAATCACTAATTCATGGACAATTTTGTTTTCATCTGTATCCCATTCTCCTCTACCTCGGTTATTTTGAAAGAAATCCCAGTTATAATTTGATTATATGTATTTCATTATGTCTCTTTGAAAAATAGGGAGGCTTTTAAACATCTCAGTAATACCAAAACATTTAACAATAATCTTTGGTAACCTAAAAACAAACCCAGGGTTCAAATTTCCCCTATTGTCTTATCCTTTGAAAGTAATTTTTATAGTTTGTTTGAATTAGGATCCCAACAACGCCTGTATATTGCAAATTCCAGGATCTTTGTGTTTTCTTCTAAGAATCTTAGGATTTGGGATTTGAAGATTGGCATTGGTCATTTCATTCATCTCCGTCTTTCTATAGATAAGAAAACTTGCCCAAGGGTCATGTGGCTGGTTCATTTAAGATTAGAGTCGAGATTTTCTGATTTTTAATCTTGGGTGCTTTTCATTTTAAGCAGAAAATATTTTAAGACATGCCTTTGGGGGACGCCTGGGTGGCTCAGTCGGTTAAGTGTCTGCCTTCAGTTCAGGTCATGATCCCAGGGTCCTGGGATCCAATCCCACATTGGGCTCCTTGCTCAGTGAGGAGCCTGCTATCCCCCCTGCTTGTGCTCTCTCTCTCTTTCTCTTACAAATAAATAAATAAAAATCTTAAAAAAAAAAAAAAAAAGACATGCCTTTGGAAGAGTTTTCCATCCTTTGATTCCTCTCTGTATTGTAGGCGTTGACATGAATACAGATCCTTATCACTTGGATTTGGTTGGTCTAAGGTCTATTTATTCCAGCTGTCAGTCCGCTCAGGGCCACATGGTGGCAGTAACCACACCACCTCTCCCCTTTGGTCAGCCCCTTTGAAAGGTTAAGGTTAATATGAGGCATATCTCTAAAGTAAATCCTAAGTCTTTCCCAGTGTGGTGTTCTCAATTTGCTGAGCTCCTCACTTAGCCATTCTGGACATCCTGCCTTTGATACATTCTGCTGAGTCTGTATATTCTTTTGCTTATTTTTATTCAACATGATTGCCTGGAGATCACTTTGTATCAACTCAGTTCTTATTTTAGGGAGGTTTTTTTTTTTTTTTTTTTTTTAAATACTGTACTACCATAAGCTTTAGGAGTCCATGGCATTGTCTTAAATAGCAGGTCACGGAGAAGGAACTCTTAGCCTGGCACTGGGAGTCTTCACTATATGCTCTTTGCCTCCTTCTGGCTCCCAGGATGAATTAACTTAGTTTTGCCATTCATGGAGCTATAGCTCCTACCTCTTAGTAGGCCCAGTTGGATTTGGGAGGGAGCTTGGTCAGGACTCTGTGTCAAACACTTAAATCCAGAAGAATGCTGAGAATCTTTGCCACGCGCTCAGAGTAAATGAGTATGGGTGTTTTTTCTTGTTCTCCACAGGCCCGTCAGCTCATCTTGCAGTATGGCTTAACTCTCAGTGACCTGGACCGACACCCAGAGGTAAGAGAGAGAGGGGCTGCTGTGTCTTTCTGTCTCCTTTTTTACGGCTGTCACTTGCGCACGGACTCTGGATATCTTGTTGAGTCTAGGAGAAAGGTCAGTGAGTCATATTAGGTTTTCTCCTGGGATTTTGAATGTTAAATTTGGCTAAGGTCACGAGGGGAGAGGTTGTTAGTTTCCAATACATTCCCTGTGGTTTAACCTTGAGGGCTCAGTATGGGCGTAGTGAAGGGGGATTGAACCCAGAGCTTCCTGTGGTCCTTGTTCAGAAGTAGAAGAGTGAGCCGGCCCACGGAGCTTACCAGTAAGTGGAGATAAGAAGTAATTATCTGAGGCAGCCATGGACATTTGGAAACAGATTACAATGAAGTGTTATGGCAAAGATGGTTGAACACATGGGCAGTCCAGAGGAGACTGGTTGATGAGGGTGAGCAGCATACTCATAGCTAGCATTTACTGAGCCCTTCTGTGTACTACGTGTTATGCCAAGTGCTAGGTGTGTATTCAGCTACTTAATCTCCAGTAGTCTTGAGGGTGCATACCATCATCATCCCATCTTACAGGTGTGAAAAAGACACAGAGAGGGCAAGCCATTTGCCAAAGCCATGCTCCCTGTAACTGGTAGAGCCTGAATATGAATTCAGATGCCTCTGGTGCTGGAGCAGTGCTACTTAGAAGGGTTTGTGGGGAGAGGTAATCTGTGAAGAAGAAGAAACTTGGGCAGAACTCTGAAGACAGGGTGGCCAGGGGAGGAGAGAGCATTCCAGAGGGTACTGATCTGGTCTACTAACCTGTGTCGTCCTGGTACATGTGGGCCTCAGAGGGGTGAGTCAGAACCATGGGAGGGGCTCGTTTGGGGGACTTCTGTGGGCAGAGCCAGGGCAGAGTGTCAGTCAGTGTTCAGCACTGTGAGGAGAGTGGTTTGGGCTGAAGGTGGGCCTGGAACTCACACAAAGAAGGTTGCAGCCTTCCGGGCCCCAGAGAGTTGCCATCGTGTAGCCTGGCCCCGGGGTTAGTTCAGGGCGGGGAGAAGCAGTGCAGGCTCTCTCTTCAGACCAAGGGCAGGCTCCATGAAAGGATGGAAGCACAGTGAAGCTGAAGCTCAGTACACTTTATTTACACCTGTGCCATGCCAAGCAACTTGGACTGTACCCTGAGGTTTTTTCATACTGCTGTTTTAAATAACCATACTTAAGGTTCCCACATTGCCATGCAGAGTCCAGGAGCTTCCTTGGTTTCAGATCTTGAAAGATGAATGAACCCGTTTGCTCCTGACTGCTCTTGGGGTTGGTGCTGCAATTTCCTAACAGTGGCAGTGGGCAAGCCCAGACAGGTGCTTTGGTGGGGTCATACTGGGGGTGCCTCAGATAATTTCCAATTGCAGATCACGTCAAATGTGTGTCAGCTTTATAACTCTTCATTGGGTTTTCTCTGTCTGCTCAAAACTTCCTTTCTTTTTGCCACATTAATATGGAGACTTCTGAATCAGGGTTTCTCAGCCTTTTTTCTGTTGCCCGCCCCCCCCCGCAGTGAAATTTTAATACCACAGATGTACTATGTATCTTTTCTGTACTTGGGGGTGATGTCACCCACATTGGGATTGTGTATTCAGTAATTCTAGCTCCTCCACAGAGAAGCCCATCAATGAGAAAAGGGAGTGTAATGTCATGGGTAAGAGCTGCACCCAGGTGTGGTTTCCAGACCCCATATTTCTTTCCTGGTGACCCTAGTGGAATAGCCTAACCTCCCGGAGCCTGTTTTTTGACTGCTTAAATGGGAATAACTATACCTAGCTAATAGGGCTGCTAAGCATCTGATGAGTTATTACATGTTCAAGCTTTGCACAGTCTCTTAGTAGTTTTGTATCTTCCCTCCCTCCCTCCCCCACTCCACCCCCGACACAGATTGACCTTGCCATCGATGGTGCTGATGAAGTAGATGCTGATCTCAATCTCATCAAGGGTGGTGGGTGAGTGTCGTGGGGACTTTCTTGCTGAAGAGTATCTGCTGGTTAATCCTTAGCAAAGCAGAGTGGAAGGCAGAATAAACAAATGGCCACCGTGATGTATGTGAGCTTGTCTTCCTACTAGGAAGTTGGATGGCTGTAGAGACGGCTTGGCATTTCTAGTCAGGAGTAGCAGCAGTTTGCTGACCCGGAATCTGGGCCTCGCCTCTTCAGTGATATTATTCATCTTAATGGGTTCTCTGTATCTGCTTCCTCTGCTGATTCAAACTTTAAAAACTGTGTGAATTAAACCAAATATATTGTTGGGGCTAGTTTATTAGGTCTGTGGGCATTAGTGTGTGATTTTTGCCTTAAAGCTGCTCTTTTCCTCTGTGAGCAGTTAGTTATATATATTCATTCGTTCATTTGGAAAACGTTTATTGGTGAATGTTTCTTAAATGTTGATTTGGTGGGTAGGGAATGGTGAGTTGAAGAAGGTGAAGTCCTGTTCTGCTGGTTCTCATAATCAAGCAGACTGCAGTGACACAAAATATGTTTAGCATCTCACCGTGCTCTCCAGCTGTCAAATAGTGGACAGACAGGTTGTCCTTCTCACGTTATAGACCCTTCCATTCATGCCATGCTCAGATGACCTTTCCCTGAGCATAGATGCATCTTAGAGAGGAGTGTGCCTGGCCTGATTGGGAACCATTTCTCCCCACTCAGGCTCATGTTTTCGCAGTCCATTTACTAGAAGCAACACGTCTTAGCTCAGGCTGCCTTAACAAAATGCTGTAGACTGGGTGGCTTCAGCAACAATAATTTCTCAATAGTTCCTGGGGACTCCTGGCTTCAGTTGGCTGCCTTGTCACTGTGCCCTCAGGGTGGAGAGAGAGCACGTGAGCTCTCTGGTGTCTTTTCTTCTAACCCAGTAATCCTGTCAGACCAGGGACCCCCTTACAACCACATTTAACCATAATTATTTCCTTGGAGGCCTCATCTTCCAAGTGCACATTGGGAGTTAATATATGAAGTTTGGGAGAGACACAATTTAGTCTGTTGCACAGCATGGTGGAGTTGGGGATCTCCCTCTAAGAATTACAAATTAAATTTCTCGTTAAGAGTGGATTTGGGTTTACTGTCTCTGACCTTAGTTTTCAAATTGAGTTTGTTTCCTACCCTGTGTTCATTTGCCTCTTCCTATCCCCAGAGGCTGCCTGACCCAGGAGAAAATTGTGGCTGGCTATGCCAGTCGCTTCATCGTGATCGCCGACTTCAGGTACAATGTTGAGTGTTCTGAGCTGTCCACTGGGGAGGTAGATCAGACCCCAACCTCATCCCCATTTTACAGAGGAAGAAATAGAGAAAGGGAGGGGCTGTCTGACTTTCTGAGACAGATGGCGACTGAGGGCAGTGTCTTGGAGGATTTTGTTCTTTTTTCATGCTGAAGGTACATATTGTTATGTGTCCATTGGAAGGAGGAGGAAACAGCTTGTCACTCTGGTGACAAGAGCATGTCCTCATATATCATTCATTTGATCCTTGCAGGGAGCCTCAGAGGAAGGACAGGCCCTGCCCACGGGCAGTGACTCAGCATGCCCTGCTTCCTCTGAGCTCACACATGACCTTTGTCATGTGCATAGTCTTTGACCAGGCTCTCAGATTCTCCTTCAAGGAGTCTGGTAGAAGGTGCTTGTGCTAAGCATGTGAATTTAAAAAAAAAAAAAAAAAATTGTATTTACTTACGAGATATATAGCTGTAGAAAGAACATAAATAATGAATACCTGTGTAGCCACAAGCCAGTCATACCCAGTTTTAACATTTTTGTCATATTTACTTCAAATACCTCATTTCTTAAATAGTAGAACATAGCCAAAACATTTGAAGCCCTGTGTGTTTGTCCCTGCTCTCTGCCCTTGCCCACTCACTATGTCTGAATTTGGTGTTTGTCTATACCATTGAGCTTATTTATATTTATTGTATTTTTTGACTTTCTACCCAGGAAAGATTCAAAGAACCTCGGGGATCAGTGGCACAAGGGAATCCCCATTGAGGTCATCCCCATGGCCTATGTCCCAGTGAGCCGAGCTGTGACTCAGAAGTTTGGGGGCGTGATTGAACTTCGAATGGCCGTCAACAAGGCAGTAAGTGGCCAGGGAGGTTTCCCAAGGGCATTGCAGGTTCTCGGTGTGGTGTCCTCCTTTTTGCTTCAGTAGGGGTCCTCTGTTGCATAGCCTGGGTAGTCAGCTTTTATTTATTTTTTTTTAATCAGGTTATTGGTTCATTTTTAGAGTACTAGCTTTGTTAGTTTCTATATTCAAACTCATGTAGATATTACTACACTTAATGCAGCACATATTCTCTGTACAAGTGGGGGATTGATTCTTTCTCTCGGTCCCTTGGAGTCTGACGCTCCTCAGGTGATTGGATCTTTGTACCTGCGGTCTGGAATGCCGGGCTTCACAGTGGCTAAAAATGGGCTTTGGGAAGCACCCCGGGGCAGGAAGTTTTCCAGGTTCATGGTATAATTTTCCTTTTCTCCTCTTATTTCATTCTGTTATTAAATGTGACAAGAAGTAGAATTTCCGGGGGGATGTGAACCCCTCCTTAGGAATACGCTCCAGAAACTTAGTGGAAATGTTTCTTCAGCTTCTAAAGTGGGCTGCACTTATTTTTTCCTCTTCCACTTAAATAAACAAACTAGCAAAAGTAATAACCTAAAAACTAACTGTAATTATAGATCTAACCGTATAACAAGTTTGGAAGATACAGAAGAGAAAACAAATGATCTGTAACTCTACCCTGATGCATTTTTTATATTGATGTTTTGTTTTTTTTTTTCTGGTGTTTTTCTGATGTTTTAAAAACTCAGTCCTAATCCTGGTGGTTGTACAGAGCTCTGGAGTCTGGTTCCCTCCGTAGCTGAAGAGCCCGGAGGAGACTGTTGGAGAGGGAGGTTCTCTCTCATGGCCGGGGCGACTCCAGACAAGAGTGCCAGCATCCTGCCTTCCTGGGGCTCTTCACTGAACTCCCACCCCCTCGCCTCCAGCCTGCAGGAGCGGCCTAGTTTCCTTGCCTGTCACTGTGGTGTTCTGTCAACATTTGTGGTCCCAAATGCCTTCTGGTGCTCTGGGAATTTTGGATTAACTATCTAAAACTTTTTTTTTGACCCCAGAACGCAGCCCTGCTTCCTGTTTTGGTGGGAGTGCCTGCTCGGGGAAGTGATAGGGGCGATAGCACTGCCTTATTTTGCATTACTGGGCACCTAATGTGAAGTGGTGAGAACGTTGCACTGTGTGGATCGTCTGCTTTTGTTGCTGTAGTTTTTCATTCTAACCACAGCTAAGAATCGTTGAGCCCTTCCTGTGAGTCCTTACTGTGGTAAATGCTTACCCATGTGGTTTATACATAAGCTGCCTTCTCAAGTATGTATCATTATCCCCTTTTTGGAGTTGAGGAATCTGAGGCTCACAGAGGTTAATGGCTCCTCTGAGCCTCCTCTATATGTGTGTGGCTTCAAGACTCAAATTCTGACGCCAATAGCACTGCCTTCTAGAAAGCGTGAGGCGGGAGTACTGGCCGGAGCGGATTAATTAAGATACTTGTCTTTGGGCATCCCCTTCACTTTCCTGCCCGTCTCTGCCTACCTGTATCTACATCTTCTGTAAGTGTGGAAAATTATACCTTCTAGGGTCCCGTGGTGACGGATAATGGGAATTTTATCCTGGACTGGAAGTTTGATCGGGTGCACAAATGGAGTGAAGTGAACACAGCTATCAAAATGATCCCAGGTAATGTGAGTGGGGTTCATTGAGCATAGACACCCCAACACTTCGTAACTGTCCCCTGCCTTTGGCCATAGGAGGCATGATGGGCGTGGGTTTTGTAAGACTTCGTTGGAAAGAAAAATTTCCTTTGTACCATGCTTGGAGTTTCTGACATCGTGCCTTTGCTTTCACCCCCCAGGAATAGTTATTGCTTACCTAGTGGCTTGGTGGTTGTGCATTTCACAACTCATTTCAGTTGGGATAGGCATGGAGTTGATGGAGTTTCAGAGGGTGTTTGCCTTGAAATAAGCTCACCCTCTCTGCATAGAGCCTTCCCTTCTAGAAGCTTGACTGTAGCCTCTTTCATTTTTATGGGCTCTCTTCTTGTGTAGTGGGGAAAAATGACTCCGTTCACCCATACTCATTAGATACATACCACAGGTGCTGCGCTGCATGTTAATAGGGAATGCTCCCATCCTAGAGCATGGAATCTGCCTCAAGGAGAGTTCCCGTATACCCGGGGAAAGCTGTGCGTGGCTGTGTAGAAGCCATGCCTACAAATAGGATGGAATGTGCTAAATTTGCTAGAGAAGTACCAAGAGTCTACAGTGCATGTAGGTTGCTTCCTTTGGAGAGTGTGGGAAAGTTCCCGGAGGAGAGGTGGCTTTTGACCTATGCCTTAGCATAGTGTAATCTAGACACTGCACTAAGTGTTTAAAAATGTCTCATTTGATTCTCCAGTTGGATGAGATAGTTACAGAGCATGGGCATGCCAAGGGCTGCATTGCCAAGAGGGGAGCCCTGGAGTGTCTGCCTCTAGACCCTGAACCTTTAGTCCTTCTTTGAGTGCCAGGTTGAGGAGGGGTGGTATGACATGAACAGTTGGGGTGGGAGAGCCTCTAATGCTTGTAATAGGGATCTGGGGCCCTGGGTAAGGCTGGGGGGTGGGCAGTGTAGAGGTGAGTTATGCGTCCAGGCCAGAGGAGGTATTGAAGGCCCATACGAGAGGATCAGATGGAGGAAGCAGATGTGAGAGACATCAGTCTTACGGTATTGAGAGCATAAAGGAGTGTTTGCTGAATGAATAAATTCCTAGGAAGAAAGGGTAGTATTGTTTGTTGAATGAATAAATCCCTAGGAAGAAAGGATAGTTTTGTCACCATTAATTAAATGTGCTAGATTCTAAGTAATCAGTGCTATTTGGGAATGAAAATGGTGTGAATATATGCCATGTAATAAGGAGCTAATTCTTCCAACCTTACCTTAGTCTGCTGTTTTAGTCTTAGACTGACAGTGTTGTCACAGATTTATTAATAAGCAAAAAAGAGGAGTTGAATTATGCTTTCTCTCTCACTTAGTGTTCTCATTTAATAGAAGAAATAATGAGCCGAGAGGGCAAGAGGAAGAGAAGATGGAGGAGAGGCAGGCCACTGTTAGTAAAAGGGGAGCATTTGCCCCTGATGATAATGTAGATAAACCCAGGGGATTGTATAGGAAGCAGCTCACCAGTGTGGGCGCTATTCCTCTGTAGGTGGATTTCTTGCAGTGCCCACTAGGTAGCTCTGTTGCTCCTGCTCAGACCTTTCTTGGCTTACTGAGACACTGAGCTGTTCTTCATGAGGAAGTCTCTGCTATACTTGCCCTCTGCCCCAGTAAGTAGAAGCTACAGCCTAGAGAAGTTCAGAATCTTAGTAGGAACTTAAACTGAAGAAAATGAAAAAAGAGGCTAGATATTAAATCATGCTACCAGAAGCATCAGTGTGGTTCATTGCCTCTCCTGTTTGCTCTTTTCTTTCCCTGATTTGGTCTGTTATGATACTGCTGGACCAAAACCCAGGGGAGGGAAGCAGGGCAAGTTTCCCTGTCATCCCTGTTGCCCTGCCCTTGCCCCACGTACATTTGTGTGTGTGAGGATACTTAGAGTTCAGCTGGACTGGTGCCTGGCTGGTCACTCCCTCCTTTGGATGTTCCATTGGGTTCCACCCAGAACACAGAGATTATAGAAGGGCCAGAGCTCATGGATTCTGAGCCCCATGCTCACGGTGAGCCACCTCTGTCCTTTCACTACTGGGGGTAGTCAGTAACCTGAAGAGGGGGTGCTCTGAGATCAGACCTTCGGCGCCTGCCATTCATCTCTGCTCTCTCTGAAGCCTTTTCTGAACCTGGTTTGACTTTCTCTTGGATCGGGCGGAGCTGTCACCTATATTACAGAATTGTCGGAATGGATGGGTCTTGCATGGCCACTGTGCTTCCTTTGGGAAGCTTCAGTTGGTGCAGTGACGTGCTAGGGACCTATGTTTCAGCACCTCCTTTCTCTGCTTCATGGCTTTTCCTCACTGATAGATGATTTTATTTGTTATGTATTGGGACCCGTCTTGTGAAATTTCAATTTTAAAATCCTTTTTTTTTTTTTTTTAAAGATTTTATTATTTATTTGAGAGAGAGCGAGCGAGCATGAGAAAGAGAGAGAGAGATCATGAGCAGGGGGGGGGGTAGAGGGAGAAGCAGACTACCACAGAGCAGGGAGCCTAATGTGGGACTTGATCCCAGGACCCTGGGATCATGACCTGAGCCAAAGGCAGATGGTTAACCAACTGAGCCACCCAGGCGCCCCTTAAAATTCTTTTTCATTGACATTGTTCAATATTACAAGAGTAAACGGCGAAGTCTCTTCCTTCTTCCCTCTACGTTTTCCGCTGTTAGATGGTGCTAAATTGCCCTCCATTATTGCACCAATTTACCCCTCTATTAACAATTTTCCCTACACACTCGTCCATCAGATTTTTTTCCTGATAGTTGAACAGTATTATCTCATTGTGGTATTGTGTATATATGTAAATATTTTCAGTAAATGTTGCTTAGAGTTGTAGTTAATTTGCCTTGCTGAATAGTATTCCATCATAGTTGTGTGTGAAAAAAAAAGTTTGTATAGCCATTCTACTCTTGATGGGCATTTGGATGTTACCAGTTTTTAGCTGTTAGGAAAAGTGGTGCTATGAACATTCTTGTATACATGTCTTTTGATGACCATGTGTGCCTACCAGTTGCATATATACCTAGGAGTAGAATTGCTGGATTGTTAGGTATGAATATGTTCAGCTTTAGAAGATGTACTAACAAATGTTTTCCTAAGTGGTTTTGCTAGTGTACTCCTGCTGTCTATGAGTGGGAGTGTCTTTGCATTCTAGTAAAATTTCATTATATATTCATTCTGGTGAGTGTGTAGTGGTTATCTTGTCATTTTCATTTGCATTCTCTTCACTAATTAGTTTGAGCACCATTCTAAATTTATTGGCCATTTTACATAGCCTCTTTTGTAAAGTACCTCTTTAAATCTTTGGCCCATTTTTCTACTAGGTTGTCTTATTGATTTGGAGAATTATTTATATATTTTGATGCAAGTCTTTTGGATATATGCATTGCAAATATCCTCTTACACTCTTAGAAAACTTCTAAGGCTGATAGTGTGATTGAGCATAATTAGGTGTGCAAATAGCCAAAGCAATCTTGAGAAAGAAGAACACAGCTGGCGATGTCACAATCCCAGATTTCAAGATATACAACAAAGCTGTAATAATCAAAACAGGATGGTACTGTCACAAAAATAGGCACATTAATCAGTGGAACAGAATAGAAAGTCTAGAAATAAACCCAGGTATCTATGGTCAATTTAATCTACGACAAAAAAGGCAAGAATGTACAATGGGGAAAAGACAGTCTTTCAACAAATGGTGTTGGAACAACTGGACCACTTTCTTATACCACACTCAAAAATAAACTCAAAATGGGTTAAATGTGAGACCTGAAGCCATGAAACTCCTAAGAGAAGCAGTAATTTCTTGGACATTGGCTTTAGCAACATTTTTTTCTGGATCTTTTCCCCAGGCAGGGGAAAGAAAAGCAAAAATAAACTACTGGGACTACACCAAACTGAAAAGCTTTTGTACAGTGAAGGAAATCATCAACAAAACGAAAAGGCAGCCTACCAAATGGGAGAACATATTTGCAAATGCTATATCCAATAAGGAGTTACAATCCAAAATATATAAAGAACTCTTACAACTCAACACAAAAAACTAATAATTTAATTAAAAACTGGGCAGAGGACCTGAATAGACATTTTTTCCAAAGAAGATGTAAGGATGGCTAACAATCACATGAAAAGATGCTCGGCATCACTAGTGATCAGGGAAATGCAAATTAAAACCACAAAGAGATACCACATTACACCTGTCAGAATGGCTAGAATCAAAAAGATAAGAGATAACAAATGTTAAAAAAAAATCCAAAAAACAAATGTTGTTGAGAATGTGGAGAAAAGGGAACCCTCATGCTCTCTTGGTGGGAATGTAAATTGCTGTAACTACTGTGGAAAACCATATGGAGGTTCCTCAGAAGATTAAGAAGTATTATATGATCCAGTAATTTCCACTGCTGGGTATTTACCCAAAGGAAATGAAAACAGCAATTTGAAAAGATACATGCACCCATGTTTATTGGAGCATTATTTACAATAGCCAAGATGGGGAGCAACAGAAGTGTCTGTTGACAGATGAATGGATAAAGATTTGGTATATATGTGCAATGGAATATTACTCAGCCATAAAAAAGAATGAGATCGAGCCATTTTCAACAATGTGGATGGACCTAGAGGGTATTATGCTAAGTGAAGTAACTCATAGAAAGACAGATACCATATAATTTCACTTATATGTGGGATCTATAAAATAAGACAAATGAACGAACAAAAAAAACCAGAAACAGACCATTGGTTGCCAGAAGGGAGGGACGGGGGGGGTGGATAGGCAAAATAGATGAAGGGGTTTAAGAAGTATAAACTTAGTTATAAAGTAAGGAAATCACGGAGATGAAAAGTACAGGATAGAAATAGAGTCAATGATATTGTAATAACTTTATATGGTGACAGATGGAAACTACACTTGCCACGGTGAACATCGTGTAATGTACAGAATTGTTGATTCACTATACTCTATACCTGAAACTTAATCTAGCATTATATATCAACTATACTTCAATTTAAAGAGAAAAGGAAAATAACTGGGAGTGGGGGTTACTTAGAGTAGTTACGGAGGACCTCTCTGAAGAGATGATTTGTCATCTGTATCTGAAGGACAGAGAAGAATCCTCTCCTTGAAGTGCTCAGAGATGACTAGTCCAGCAAGCAGAATAGCATGAACAAAGGCCCTGAGGCAGGAAAAAAGTTGGCACATTTGGGTATAGTAGAAAGCCAAGATGGTAGCAGAGATTGTAAGAAGAAATAAAAATAATCTGAATCTCTTTTCATTGTTCTGAGAGAGGAAAGACTTCATACCTGTCATTTGTCCAGTGCTGCTCATAATAGTTGCGTATGATCCTTGACTCTCTTCTTGCCTTGGGAAGCTGAAACTTAATGCTTTTTTCCATCCTTCATCCTGCAGGCGTGGTGGACACAGGCCTTTTCATTAACATGGCTGAGAGAGTCTACTTTGGGATGCAGGACGGCTCTGTGAATATGAGGGAGAAGCCTTTCTATTGACCCTGCAGGAGCGGAATGTGTTCACCTTGAGCCCCCAGCCCTCAGCTGAGGCGGACATGCCTCTCCAGGAGCCTTTGCCTTAACGCAGCTAGCTGTGCCAGGCGGATAGCTGGCAGGGTGGGGGTTGGGGCGATTAACTCCAGCCTTCTGAAGTATTGTTATTTAATGTCTTTTTAAAAAGAGAAATATAAACATATATATTTTTACTATTAAAAATACTCAGTTTTTTTTTATTAAAGTAGAACTTGATTTCATGTTTTATATGAAACATTTACCAAAAAAAAAAAAAAAGAAAGGGACTGTCTTTTAAACTTTTAACTTGAGTCTGCTGGTTAAGCTTCTGAATATTGGGTTTGCTGAGAAATGTAAATCAAAACTTTTCTTTAAACTGGTAAAATGAAGGGCCCGGCCAGCAGTGATTCCCTGATGCCTTACTGGAAACATTAGAGTTTACTTTTCTACCACACTGTTTTGTTGTTTTTGTTGTGATCACGCACAATCCTTAGATACACATTTTAAGATGAGGTTTACAAAGTCTGTCGAGTGGAGCAGTGTGGTGTATAGTGACTCAGTGTAAACTGTCATGGAGAACGTGGTGTTCTTTTGCTAGGCCCCCTGTCGTGGGAAGCCATGGCCAGAAATACTTGCCAGGACTGCCAAAGCACTGCTGTGGAATGTGAACTGTTTTTGAGTAATCGTCTTTTTGTTAATATTTTTCCTGTTCCTTTATTATTACTCGCATGGTTCATCGTCAGAAGTTGTCATTTCCTTATATTGTTTGAAGGTTGAAATAAAACAGTATGGTGCCATTTTGACTCTTTGTCTTTACTGTTTGCAGTACTTTTGCAGTAAAATAGGGATCAATTTTGCACACCAGCTTACACTGGATCTTTGATAAGGGGTGGAATTCACTCGAGAAATCTTGAGCCAAAGACTAGGTAAATATTTCCTTTATTTTGGGGTGGGCTAGACGTCAGTTTCATTCCATAGACTTTTGTCAAACAAGACCTTATTTTCTTTGTTAATGGAAGATAACTCAGCTGAACAAAAGTCACCAGGTATCCCCAAGTGTTGTATTAGTCCCCAACTCTTAGTCCCAGAAGCTGGCGAGCATTAAGCAGGTTCCTCGTATTCCCTCTTTATTCTCCTCACTGATCTTCAGATTGTGTGCCCAGTGGGCAGTGCGCCGTCCAGACGGGGACAGGGAAGGCTGCCATCAGCTCGGTGGTAGATCCGGGTGCGCCTGAGGAGCCCAGGCCATGAGGTGTTCATGCTGAGGGCCTTCATCTCCCTCAGCGCACACCCGGGTCGGAGCCTGAGATTGTAACTACCGAGATCTCAGCCCCTGCTAATCCATTAGGTGGCTGGATGAAAGTTAACAGAACCCGCCTTAAGGAGGCTCTCTTTCCCTTGCCATGTTCCTTCTCTTTCTCTTCACTCCCAAGTGCTCTTTAAAAATGTTGCCTTACACTTTGTTAGGAAACCTATTGCTAGGAGCACTTTCATTTTCAAGCCTCTTCTGGTCTAGATAAGTTTTGCACAAAATGGGCACTAGATCTTAGCCGAGAAAACTTGATAGAACTCATTTTTGAAATCCTTTCAAGCTCTTGTGGCAGGGGTTAATCAGGGATAAAGATAACAAAGGTAAGCTGGGTTTCTGAGAAGCACCTGCATGCTCCATGTCACATGGACATCCTCAGTGGCTTTCAGGGCGTTTGTACCTGTGGCCAGAATGCAGTCCCTATGAGCATTGATGTGAGGTTTTCCTTCTCTCAAAAAAAACACAAAACCCCTGCTGTGCTTGAGGCACACACATAGAAGTTTGTTCTAGAGGTAAATTTTGACTGAAGGTTCTTCAATAAAATTGTTACTAAGTGTGATCTTGCAGGTGACAAATTGGATGGAAAAAATTTGCAGGCACGTGATGGGGCACAGGATGGGCTGCAGTTCTGGCATTTGGGAAAGGTTACAACCGAGTTAAACAGCCATGCTGGGAGGCACCAAAAGGGCACAATTGCATTTGAGTAAGCTCGATTCAGTTTTGGTGTCAGCTAGAGCTCAAAGTTTTGATTCATTTATCAGCCTTTTTCTGAGTTCCCATCACATGCCAGTTCCTAGTGGGCACTAGTGGGAGGGAGGGGACAGAGACAAGTAACACCCCTGTTGTGCTCTAGATGCTTCCACCCTGGTGGAGGAGACAGGCAGGTTGACAGGAATGCTGTGGTGGAGCAGTGATATGAAGGAATTGTCAGCATAGTGGGGAAGAGGTGGGCCAGCAGGTGGGAAAAGTGGTTATCAGGTAACTGGCGACAGTCTCCTACCTGTCATCGCTCACCTTGTGCCAGTGCGATCCTGGGCCTTTGCCCTCATATCTTAGAGCCACTTCATGGTGTTCTCTTAATTTGCAGAGTGAGAAACAAGTTCAGTTTAAGTAACTTGTTCAGGTCATACACTGGGAAGCAGGCCAGATTTAACTGGCTCCAGGCCTTACTCTTAATTCAAAGGGGTTGTAGGATTCTGGATAGTTTGCATTCCTTAATTCTTGTGTTGATCATTTGCAATTTGAGCCACGAGTAATTTGTTAAATTACTGAAGTTAATGAAATGCGGTGTGTGTGTGTGTGTGTGTGTGTGTGTGTGTGTGTAGGCTCATAGGTAATCCTATGGAAATGGGGTGTGTGTGTGTGTGTGTGTGTGTAGGCTCATAGGTAATCCTATAAGATTAATTTATGGTTTTGGATGAGCTTCCTGTAGAACATGGCACCAACCTAGGGTGAGCCATGGGAAAGTGCACTTGGAGAAGTCCTCCTCTTCTGCCACCACTGACTTCTCCCCTCTGCTTGTTTCCTTTTCTCCTTCCCAGGCCTGGGGATGTAGGTAGGCACAGTGGCAACCTGAGGCATGGCTCGCCTGGGAAGGGGTGTTTATGGCTAAGGACTGTGAGTTCCCTTTAGCCAAAAAGACTCTTCAGGAATGCATAGCTGAACAGAGTTGGTTTTATTGACCCATTGAATGAGGGAAGTTACATGCCATGTGGGGCTGCGGGGTGTCTCAGTCAGAGGGTGTTAGCGCCTAGGGGATTTGGGCTTGTATCTGGTGCTTTGGAGGAAGGTTCAGGGAAGCAGGGCTCTGCTCTGGATTGGATTGGGTTGGAAGCGGGAGAATTCTGTGATCGGGTGTTTTAAGTTTTCACCAAGAAGGTAAGAATGGAGTGAGGCTAAATCTGGGATTGGTAAAGAAGCCGCAGTCACTCAGCCAGAATATGGGGATGTCTGGCCCTTTTTGTGATTTGGACACTGTTCACGTTTTGTCTGTGTTGAGATGTAATCATGGAGTCATCTGGTTTTTGTCTTCACCCACCACAGTCGCAGAGTGGCCGTGTCCGATGGAGTTGTGTGAAACTGTTGCTATTCCACAGGAGAACACCCCAGCCTCGCTGTGGGTGCCAGGCCAGCTCATGGCGACGCCAAGGCCTGACTGTAGCTGGGACGGGGCTATGCTTCTCTTTCTCAGGATATGCTCACCCCAGGCCCGGGAGGCCTGCGCATTCTATAACCAACTCTTCTTCTCTCTTTGATCAACAAGTATCGAGCACTTGCTGTGTCTTGGACACTGGATCGGAGGAGTCTGGCCACAGATACCCATGACGTAGCTCCAGCCTTCAGAGACTTCATTGGTGCCATGACGACCACTTCTCATAACTTTTCAAATGCCTGAGTTTGCTCGCTTCCTGTCACACCGAGCAGCTGAGGCAGCCCTATTTAGGGTTGCGTCAGCCTTCACTCTCCACTAACCCGCTAATCAGATGTTTTTGTCATAGGTTCAGTGCCTTTGCTTTTTTAGTAACCAGTTTGTATCACAAGACAGCAAAACACTCCAATATAGCCTAGCATTCAAATGTGCCCAGGTTGACTCTGCAAGTAAACATCCTTAATGGTGCTTCGAGAAGGTGGAAGTGTGTGTGAATGTGGGCAGTGGGGGGCAGGGGGCTGGTGGGATCCAGAGAGGGAGGGAGAGGTCTTCCCTGGAAAGGCAGTGTCTGTGTTCTGTGGACAACACGTTATACACACTGATGAACGAAGTAAATTCAGCATTGAAACCCATTCCCTAAGTCGGATCACTGAGAAGCATCTCTCTCAGCAGCAGGGTGGGGAGAGGATGCAGCTCCATCTCTGGGCACTAGAGCCCTGGTGCATCTCTGTCGGCTTGGGCCCAGCGGCAATAAGACCACTTAATGTCTCCCTGGTGACAGAACTACGTTTGAGGGAGATCCCAGGTTCGGGTGTATCCCGGTCTGAGTTTCAAATAGGAGAGTTGTGCTCATTTTATTTCAGAAGCTGTTCTTAGTGGCGGGTTGGACCAGTTTGCGGTCACTGATGAGTTCTGGAGGTTCTAGAGCTCCAATCTGATTTTCACTGCACTTGGCCCATGTTCCTCTGCACCAGTGGTGCCGCCCCTGTTTTTTTGTGAATCTGTGACAGGTGTTCACAAGGTCCGAGCCCACAGGAACCGGCATGTGGGTCAGCATAGATATGGTCAGGAACAGCACTGCCCGATGGAAGCGTGAGCCATGTATGGAATTTTAAACGTACTAGTAGCCACACTAAAAAGGTACAAAAAACAGGTGAGATTAATTTCAATAAAATCCTTTACTTAACCCAACATATCTAAAAGATTACTATTTTAACATGTAATCAATATTTGACATTTTGTACTAAGTCTTCAAAATACAGTATGTGTTTTACTTAAGCACATCTCATTTTGGACTAGTCACTTTTCAAGGGTTCCATGGCCACACTGGTGAATGACTTAAGTATTGGTGAGCACAGTTCTAGAACTCAAGGCAACTCTGGTGTTGTCCTTGTTCTGGCTTTTTGAAGCCTCCTTTGATTTCTTGTGTGTTCTGTTTGGGGAAGTCAGGGAAAGACTGATACAGTAGGTGGTCATTTAGCTGAATCTTTAAAAAAATTTTTTTAAGTTAAAATTTTTTTCAGCCTTAGTGAGACAGAAGTCCCATTTATAAGTACCCAGCTAAAGTGTATAAGTCAGTGGTTTTTAGTGTATTCACACAGTTCTGCAATCATCACCACAATCAATTCTACAACATTTTCATCAACCCAAAGAGAAACCCAGTGTCCAGTAGCAGGCACTCCCTATCCGCCCCCCCCCCCAATACCTCCCCCTCCCCCCCCCAACCCTAGGCAACCATGACTTCACTTCTGTCTCTGTCGATTCCCACTCTTCTGGACATTTCATATAAATGGAATCTTATATGATCTTGTATCTTGCTGCTTTTATTTAGCATAATGTTTTCAAGGTTCATCCATGTTGTAACATGGATCGGTACTTCATTCTTCTTTTATTGCTGAATGATGTTCCACCATATGGCTAGACCACATTTTATTTATCCATTCACCAAGTGTTGGACATTTGGGTTGTTTCCACTTTTTATGGCGAATGCTGCTGTGAAGAATATGTACACATTTCTGTACGGACATAGGTTTTCATTGTCCTCTTTTTGTTGTTTGGTCCTCCTTTACTATCTTCTTTTGATTTAAATAGATATTTTTTAGCATACCTTTTTTAATTCCTCTGGTTTTCATTTGTTTGTTTTACTGTATATATTTCAGTGACTTTCTCAGTGGTGGTTCTAGTTGCAGAATCTTGAAGGAAGAGCAGAAGCTCGGCAGGCTGGGAGTAGTGTCCTGGGGAAGAGCGAGATGGAAGGAAGCATCCTATGAAGTGGGAACAGAATGTGCGAAGACAAGGGTTAGCGAGGACCTGGTGGGTGCAGATAACTTTGAGGAGCTGTGTGTCGCTCACCAGGAATGCTGCTTCCAGGGAGGTGTTAAGAGAAGAGATGGAAGGCAGGGGATGCATACTGATAGGCCATGTTTCCCATAGCTAAGGACTTGGGCCTTAATCCTACAGTGGGGGTTTCTAGGTAGTTGCGTGGCATCATCAGAGTCCTTGCTGGCTTCAGGGAGGAAGGTGGGATGGATGAGGAAGAGTCCAGGTTGGGGATATCAGTTATGAGTCTATAGAAATGGTTCTGAGGAGCTTCCCAGTTTACTGGAAGACTTTCTTTAAGGCTGATGGAACATTTTCTTTCCAGTGTCAGGGCCCAGCAAGTCTGCGTTGGGAGAGATGCTTCCACTGCCAGGAAACATTCTCTCCTGTGGGCATTTTG
Organism: Phoca vitulina; assembly: GCF_004348235.1. Classification (NCBI taxonomy): domain Eukaryota; kingdom Metazoa; phylum Chordata; class Mammalia; order Carnivora; family Phocidae; genus Phoca; species Phoca vitulina. The sequence goes on along the minus strand of NW_022589715.1, from coordinate 12,144,570 downwards.
TCCCAGGCATTAGGCAGTGTCACTAGTTATCCTGAGGGCAGGAACTTTGAAACTTCCTAAATCCAGTTAACTTGAAAGTGTTTCCATTAAAGTGATCCATTGTTTAAGAATCCTACAAATACAATAAGATGTAAAATGGAAGTAAGGAATATAGTTCTTGGGAAGGAGACACAATTATCAGTTTCTGTAGAGAACAATCATTATCTAAAAAGCAGATACAAAAGGCAGATACTGAGTTTAACAGATTTTTTTTTTATTTCCCTATCATCTGAACCCCCATTTCTATTTGGGGAATTCCTCACTGTGGGAACTTGCTGTGGGCATCTCTCTTCCCCCCCCACTGAAGTGGAAATGTCCATTCTCCCTACTCCCTGGCAGCCAGAGCATGGACCTAGACCTTGCTAGTTGGCTGTTCCCACCCAGATTTTGCACGTAAAGACAGCGTCTCAATTATCTATTGCTGCATAACAAACCACCACAAAACTCAGCTGCTTAAAACAACCACCACCATTCATTTGCACACAGTCCTATAAGCTGATTAGAGGTTGGTGGGGATGACCCATCTCTGTTGCATGTGGCTTCAGCTGGGTCAGTTTGATTGAAGCTGAAATGTCTGGGGAATGCCCGGGCCTCTCACTCTCCATGGGCTGTCTTGGGCTTCCTCACAGCATGGTGGCTGGATTCTTGGAAGGGGCATTCTTGTGGAAGCTGCAAGGCTTCCTTAGAAATTGCACAATGTCAGGGCGCCTGGGTGGCTCAGTTGGTTAAGCGACTGCCTTCGGCTCAGGTCATGATCCTGGAGTCCCGGGATCGAGTCCCACATCGGGCTCCCTGCTCAGCAGGGAGTCTGCTTCTCCCTCTGACCCTCCTTCCTCTCATGCTCTCTGTCTCTCATTCTCTCCCTCGCAAATAAATAAAATCTTAAAAAAAAAAAAAAGAAATTGCACAATGTCAGTCTCACTTTTATTGCCTAAAGCGAGTTGAAATGCCAGCCCAGATTCAAAGAGATAGAGACATAGATTCCACTTCTTGAAGAGGGAAGGAACTGATGTAGAGTTTGCAAGTTGTCACAGGGAATGACAAAGATACAAGAACAGTTTAATGTTTATTCTGCTGGTAGCACCTAGAATTCGGTGGTCGGTGGCAGCAGTACTAAGAACAACACTCAGGATAGCAGCATCAACGCTGGCATTTATTCAGACTGTTTTAGGATAGGTTCTTTTTAAAAAATTATTATTGTGTTAATCACCATACATTACATCATTAGTTTTTGATGTAGTGTTCCATGATTCATTGTTTGCGTATAACACCCAGTGCTCCATGCAGAACGTACCCTCTTTAATACCCATCACCAGGCTAACCCATCCTCCCGGCCCGCTCCCCTCTAGAACCCTCAGTTTGTTTCTCAGAGTCCATCGTCTCTCATCGTTCATCTCCCCCTCTGACTTCCCCCCCTTCATTCTTCCCCTCCTGCTATCTTCTTCTTCTTTTTTTTTTTTAACATATAATGTATTAATTGTTTCAGAGGTACAAGTCTGTGATTCAACAGTCTTACACAATTCACAGTGCTCACCATAGCACATACCTTCCCCAATGTCTATCACCCAGCCCTCCATCCCTCCCACCCCCCACCACTCCAGCAATCCTCAGTTTGTTTCCTGAGATTAAGAATTTCTCATATCAGTGAGGTCATATGATACATGATTTTCTCTGACTTATTTCACTCAGTATAATACCCTCCAGTTCCATCCATGTCATTGCAAATGGCAAGATTTCATTCCTTTTGATGGCTGCATAATATTCCATTGTATATATATACCACACCTTCTTTATCCATTCATCTGTCGGTGGACATCTTGGCTCTTTCCACAGTTTGGCTATTGTGGACGTTGCTGCTATAAACATTGGGGTGCATGTACCCCTTCGGATCCCTACATTTGTATCTTTGGGGTAAATACCCAGTAGTGCAATTGCTGGATCGTATGGTAGCTCTATTTTCAACTTTTTGAGGAACCTCCATACTGTTTTGCAGAGTGGCTGCACCAGCTTGCATTCCCACCAACAGTGTAGGAGGGTTCCCCTTTCTCTGCATAGGATAAGTTCTTAGTCATATTTCCAGCTTACCAGGTTCCCTTGCTTCTATTTTTTGAACCTCATTTTCCAGCCTTCCCATCCATTTTGGAGCCACATGATATGCTTTCAATAAACCCCATTTCTGCTTAATTGAGTCAGAGCCAACTCCCATTGTTTGCATCTAAGAACACTGACTCATGCCCCAGTCAATAAGAGAATGACTTAAGAACTATGTAGTAAAATAGATAATTTACAAAAGAGGAAATGCACACAATTAATAAACACCTGAAAAATATTCTCCCTCATTAACAATAAAAACAAAACACATCTAAATTAAAACAGTAACAACAAGATGCCTTTTTTTTTTTGCTATCAAATTATCACATAAATTAATGTGTTCAGAGTTGCGGAGGGCACAGTGAGATAAACTCTCTTAGACCTCTGGCTGGATTGTAAACTGGTCTAACTTTTCTTCCTGGGGATTCTTTGGGCAGTATTTATCAAGAATCTTTAAATGAATCATTCCTTTTAAATCCTTTCCAAGAATCTAGTCGAAACAAACACAGAAATGTAGATATAAATGTATGCATGAGGATTTCCATACCAATGTTACATTTTAGCAGACGCTGGAAACTCAAATGATGCAAGCCCATTACGGTGTGATGTAATCCGATACTATGCGGCCATTAAGAACGGTTTTGTAAAGAACCGAAGGTACAGGAGAACTTTTATAGAATAATATCAAGCGATAAATTAACCCCAAATTATTGATGTGACATATAACAGGATCTAATTGAGAAAGTCAACCACTCTAGGTATTTTGAACAAAGGGAATTCATTATAGGAAATGCTTCACAGGTGATGGAAAGGCAGAGAAGCCAATCATTATGTGGAAGCAACCCGAAATGAGCAACAGTGGGAAACCACTTCATTCCCAGGGCTGGAGAAGGTGGTGTTGCCGGAAGTTGGGCAGTTGGTGGAGGAAAGTTCCTCCTCAAAGCAGAGAGAGGGGCAAATATCTTGGCTTATCCCTTCTTTTCACTTTCCGGTCTTTCACCTGTGCCTCCCATTAGCCACACCTAGCCAGAAGCCAGGTGGCAGTGGAGCCAAGGGCAGGAAATGGATCGGGGGTGGGGGGGCGGTAGATAATGACTCTGCCACACAGCATGGTCTCAACTAGATACAGAGTGTGCATATTAAATGTTGTTAAAAGTAGTTATTTTTGCTGATGGGATTATATAGGATTTGTTTTCCTATGTTCTTCTGTATATTCTCAAGAACCCAAACAATATTAATAAAAAAAATGGCAAGTGTGTGGGGGAGATGCCAAATAACACTTTTATGAAAATAAAAAGTATGTAAGTATGTAAGTATGGATGTGATGCAAACAACAGAATTGTATTGTAGACACTGGGTCTCTCTCATTAAGCTCCAGACTTTTGTCAGGGGCCTTCCAAGGGCTGGGTGTTCGCGCTTGGCGGGGGCCAGCAGGGGGCGCTCCAGCCCAGCACAACAAGGCCTCTCTGGCTGAGACTGACAAACTGGGCTTTCCAGGGCCTTTGTAGAGCAGGACCCTAAGGGGGACATTGCCCTGTTGGCTAGCCAGGGGCCCCAGAGGTTTGCCTCTGCCAGTCTGTCTCAGAGCTGCCCCTTCTTCCCATTATAGGCTATCGGGAGGACTCCTGAGAAAGCCAACCACCACCAGAACTCGTGGAGACTTCCTTGTCCCTTTGGAGTGTTTGGCATGTGTGTCCATTGAACCTTGAGCCTTACTGTACTGGTTATACTTGCACGGAGGAACCAGTGGTCACTGGGTAGAGCTCTCAGCCCTAAGTGTCATATAAAAATAAATGCTCTGTGCAACCATCTTGGCTTTTTCCTAAACAAGTACTTCAAATTGATGAGTGCAAGACTCCACATTTTACAAGCAAGCCCTCTTACATAACATGACCGACTCTGAGAGATCAGTCTGGGTCACTTAACCAGCAAAGAGCCAGGAGTCGTGAGAGCTGCATTATTCAGGACAATTCTTGGCAGTTAAGATGTGTATCACCACTGTTGGGTACTTCTGCTCTCTTCTCTTTGTCTGCTGTCCTGGGTACACAAAGCCCCCCCCCCCCCCCCCCCCCCCCGAAGGTGCAGGCTGAGCTGGGCTGGAATTCCTGCCTGCCTGAAGTTCCCCCAGGGTCTTTTTAAGACCCATAGTTTTTGCCGGACATCTATACACAGGCCTTTAAGGGTCACGGGAGATAATTCGAGGGAATGGGGATGCTTTCCCAGGGGAGAATGAGTCTGACTTTGAGTTGTGGACATTGCCAAAATGTCCCGGGGCTCTGATATTGAAGGTGCCTGGAGCCCCATGAGCAGCCTCCCTGGTCTCTGCCACTAGGGCCCCCACAGTGAGTGCTTTCAACCTGCTGCTGGTGCAGAAACTCTGTGGTAAGAGCTGGGTCCTGCAGTCCCCTCCAGGACCGCCATGGGTTCTGGGTTGTGTGCGGTGTGTGTGTGTGTGTGTGTGTGTCTGGTGTATTGTTAGAAAATCCAAGAGAGGTCCGGTGAGGCAGAGGAATAATTCCATGTAATTCTGGATGGTTTGTCCTTTCCCTCCCTCCCTCCCTGAGAACACATGCTTTTATTTATGTGACACCCCCCTCCTCCAAATAAGTACAGAATGCTTTAAACCTTTATGCTTTTCTGTTTGGGGAAATGAGATAAAACCTCTTAAAGGAAAAGATTGCTTTGGTGAAATGTAAATAAAGAGAGTGCTAGGAAAAACACAGATACGAAGGGTAAGAGAAGGTAATGGATGTAATTTTAGTTGTGAAAAATGAGCATGTTTTCATCAACGTAAATTATTTCAGGCATGAAAAATTGAGTCTCTGAATAAGCATCAACTCAGACTGATAATGTTCGCAAGTGTTGATCTTGGAAATTCTCAAGGTCCTTTGCAGAGCCGAGAGTTGTGTTCTCTGGGTTGATGCCTCAGATCAGCTCCTTTCTGTTAAGTGTGGTTTTCTTGGGTTTTATTTAATGCCTTCTTATTTTTTATTGAGCTACAATTCACATACAATAAAAGTCACCACAGTGCATTCTTGTTTCTAAAGTAGATCGCTATTTTATAAGATGTGAGTGTAGAGAGTTTTATATTTATGTTTATTTTCTGGGTTTCTATTTTATATGTATATTTTCTGAGTAACCTTATAGATTTTGTGTTTAATTGTACCCATGTGACAGGTACTCAGTAATTATAAATTCATTTCATGGGGCAAAATATATTTTTTTGTGTTTTCCTTTCTGTGGGAACCCCATTGGATCATGTCTAATTCTGAGTGTATATCAGTATAAATAATGGCAGAGAGTAAATGATCCAAAATATTTATCCAAGTAAAACACTGGATTCTAGAGCTTATTTTTCTGTATAATTTTCTATAATTAAAATGATCAATACTTTTATAGTCTGAATTTTATAGTAAGGATAATTTTATTTATTTATTTTTTATAGTAAGGATAATTTTAAATGAATCCTCAAAATTTTGGTTTTAGAAGTAACTCAAGAATTCTTTTTCTCTACAAGGAGGGTTTGTACAACTTGTACCTCCATGTCTAGCTTGTTTATCTTCTCTAACATACTGGCTTTTGGGTTCAGTCCATTTTATTAAAAAACCTACTTTAGAGCTAAAATCCTTTATTAAGAATTTCTTAATCTAGGGGTTACAGAGTGGTAGAGAGAGAATTACTTCCCATGATTATTCCTTGTTATTATTCAAAGGTTTTACCAAGTGCATGTATTACTGTTCCAAAAATAAAATGGAAAAACTTTCAGTAATCAAGGCAGGAAAGTATTTTGATCCACGTTAGTGTTTTCATTACTGTAATTCTTGCCATTTTAAATACTTTCAAGAATGGAACTGGACAAATGGATGTGAGCAATTGGAGAGAAGCACCTTGATTAACTAAAGCGTGTATCTGTCCCCAAACATGCCCTTGTGAATTTACTTTAGACAGCTGGTCCTTAGTCCAGAACAGCGAAACAAATGTATTTCAGTGGTTCACATGTCACTTGGCAATAAAAGATAATTTAAGATTCTGAGAAGTATTTGCTATAACTGGTAAAATTTTACCTTTGAGATCAGTTCACACTGTTGGGAAGCGGTTAGTTTTTGTGTTCATCTGGTTAAGTAACAGCGCTTTGCTTTGGGTGCTGGAGAAGGGTCTGCACGGCTGCGGGATGGTCTGACCAGGGCCTGGCACAGAGCCGGTCCTCAGGAGGGATTGGTTTAATCTGAATCAGAAAATAAGACAACGGTTTAATTCTGACTTCCACCATGCAGCAAGTTGTTGGCAAGTGGTTCCCCTCCTTTTCCTGTTCCTGAATATATGGGAAAAATGATATTCTATTTTTTTTATTCTATAACCTTAATACAAAAAAATGTTAGAAGTACTATTTCTTTTCTTTTTTCAAATTTTATTATTTTTTTTTTCATTATTAACATATAATGTATTATTTGTTTCAGGGGTACAGATCTGAGATTGAACAGTCTTGCACAATTCACAGCGCTCACCATACCACATACCCTCCCCAGTGTCCATCACCCAGCCACCCATCCCTCCCACCCCCCTCCACTCCAGCAACCCTCAGTTTGTTTCCTGAGATTAAGAGTCTCTTGTGGTTTGTCTCCCTCTCTGGTTTCGTCTTGTTTCAGGGAAAAATGATATTCTAACAAAAATTTCAAAGGAAGAGAATTCAAATCTTGCACTTTGATACAGTCGTCTTAGCATTTTTGTTGGTGTTTTTTTCCCTCATCTTTGTTCATGAGCACATAGTTTTTTACACAGAGCTAATTGTAAGGTGTGTGGAATTCCACACCTCGCTTCACAAATGCCTCATTGAGTTTTCCATGTTGCCACACAGACTTGAGAAGCCTCCTTTCAAATGAGTGTAAGTTAGTCCATTGAGTTTGCTTTCCATGATTTCCTTGGCCGTTTCTCCTATTGGGCATGTAGGATTTTTCTAATGTTTGGTTTTTAGACTTAAAATGATTGCGTTAAAGGGAGTGGAATTTCTGTGGCTTTTGCTATGTGTTACTAAATTCCTCCTCAAAAGGTTATACCAATTTACAGTGATAATGGAGGGTTTCCCAAGTGTTCTTTTTCAACTATGGGAGGATTGTTTTACAGTCTATTTCCACACCTTTGTATCCCTCCCCTCCAGCCAGCAGAAAAGAGTGTTTCAAGGTGAGGGAGGACATACATACATACATACATACATACATGTATGTTTACTGTGAGTGAGTAAGCCTCACATACTGAATTCTACAGTATTACCTCACTGAGAAATACAGAAACAACCCACTTAGCTCCAGGCCTCAAGTCAAGCCTTAGTTCCTTTTTGATAACCCCATTCTGCTAAGTTTTTGTCATAAACCCTGCGGAGTTAAGTGGAAACTTTGACTTTCTGTTTCTGACTGTGATTGCAGGTGTCTGTCTAGAATGAGGGAGTTGAGGGAAATTGTTCACACCAGTCTCATTACCCAACATGGAGTCAGCAAGGAGAGTGGGCCTGTGAGCCCATCGCATGTAGAAAAAACAGTTTCATTTCACATTGCTGATGAGGCAAAAAGGTGCACACACCATGTTGCTTTTCATGAAACGAAATTCTGCTTGTAGCCCTGGGAGTTGTTCTGAAGGTTGTATATCATAAGCTTCCCAAGAGTTTCCTTGAACATTGTTTGTGTGACCACTACTCAACATGGTGTAGAGCGTAAACAGGTGTTTTTAATCCTCCATTTTATTTTTGATGGGAGAAATGACTCAGTCAGCATCACATAGGAGCAGAACCAGAACCAAGGATAAGTCTGCTTTCAAATCCAGTGTCATTTTAGTAGGTTTTATTTCCATTTTGGGCCACTGGACTCTTTAGTTAATTTATTTATGTTACTTATTTGAGAGAGAGAGAAAGCAAGCAAACAGGGGGAGAGGCAGAAGGAGAGGGAGAAGCAGGCTCCCTGCTGAGCAGGAATCCCGATGCGGGGGCTTGATCCCAGGACTCTGAGATCATGACCTGAGCCGAAGTCAGACACCCAACTGAGCCACCCAGGTGCCCCAAGCCACTTGACTATTTTAAAACATGCCATCTGAGGTTAGACGTCTCTCAGCATCCACAGCATGGATGAAGAGAAGACTAGATCAGTTGCCTTGGTGATTTTGTCCAGTGTTGACACTCAAACCAGGATACTTAGGGATTTCTAGATTTAATTTATGCTTTCTTCTGACTATATTGTTTATATAATCTGGATAATCTTCTAATCTTGCTCTTGGATTCTGTTGGTGTATTCTCAACATCTGTGTGGGTGAGCACATGTTTTAGGTGGTAAGCTCCTACAGGTCTGTGGAGGCCTGGCACAAGGTACATATGTCAGGGGAGTCATAGGTTAATCTGCACTGTGGGCCCAGTCTCTGGCAGAGTGTGATCTTAATTTCTCTTTGGCCAGTCATCTTCCTTAGGGCAGTACCTCTTCATATGCCTTTTCATTTGGTGAAACTTTAACAGTGTTCTCAAATGAATTTTGCCAGGCCTCTTTTCATATTAAAATGGCTATTTCCACATTGTGGATACCAAATAAGATTCAAAGAAAAAATCTTAAAAATTCTTCATATTGTCATGTGGAAATCATAGCATTTTAGATCTGTGAGGGAGCTTCTCTGTCACTCAGTGCAACCCCCTCATCTTACAGACTGGGAGACTGAGGCCTGGTGACATGCTCAAGATTGTTAGCAAGGTGATGATCTAGGAGGGACTCCAGTCCACTGCTTTTAAAGACTGCATAGCAAGCATCAGATGCTTGCTCTTCTACAAAGGGGGAGCAGACAAAAGGAAAAATGTTCTAGGTCAGAAATCAGAGGCAAATAATAACTACAGAGCCCCCTATAATTGTAAAGTCCTTTGTAAGCTCTTGTAGATACAGAAGTAGGAATATATAAAATGAAATTTAGTTGATATTTTATGAAATAGATTCTTAATTTGCCAACAGTTTGCCCCTTTGTCATACCTTAGTAACTTGTTGTGAGTTTCTGAAGTGACTTCTGAATTATTAAAGAAAATTGCTAAAGAGGAAACCAGATCTACTGGTTTTATTCTACTCTAGCCATAATCTTTTAAAATCTGTTCAATTTATTTTAATTAGAATAACCCATTCCTTAAGTGGGACAGTTAACAGGGAATTTTCTGAGGTCTCTTAACAAATTTTGGCTATTTCCCTAGCCGTGGGTATTTTTATTTTATCTTTTGCTAAAAAAATATGGTTTGTGGATTTTGATAACTGCACACAACAGATTTTAAATCATCAGGTAGTGATAGAGCAAGGTGGTCTGATGACATGATTTAAACTAAAACTCACAGAATCCTTTGCACTTGAATGGCAGGTTCTTGGGAAGAGGAGGGTACTAGAGAGTGGCCTCTGTATCATCAGTGGGGCCCCAACGACAGGAATGATTGCTCATGTTCTGAAATGAAGAACTGGCAGTGAAGGGTTTTGAAAAATTAGTTAAAGCAATGCTTGCATATTGGTTGATAAAAAATAACAAGAGCAGTTACCTTTACTTAGGCACTTACCTACTGCTTTCATGTTGTCCTTACAATAACCTCCAGAGAGGTGCACTGTTATCTGAAAATTACAGATGAAGAGACTGAGGTTTTGATAATGTTAGTCTCAAGGCCAGTCACCCAAGTTAGTGGCAGAGGTGGATTCAAAGTCATGTCTGCTTAGCTCTGAAGTCCATAATCTTTCCTTTGTAGTTTTATTATACTCAAGAAACCATGATTAATTTTTTTCTGCTTTTCTTGTCAATTGATTTCAAATTGAATGATTTTCTTTTTTTGGACGTGCTGAGTAGGGAGTATGGGCTTTTAACTCTTCTGCCTCTAACCTATGGCTGGATTAGACCTTCTCTTCTTTCCCATTCCTCCTGCTTAATCAGCATACAGGGGGAGGTGGGGGACTTCATGTGAGTCAGAGTATTAAACATTCCCTATCACCAACTTTGCCTTATTTTTCCCCTTGGTAGTATGGGGACAGCTCTGTAGTAATTGAACTGGGAATCTTAGGAGGAGAGGCCCCCACCTCTGTGGGGTACACATCAGCAACATTTGGTTCCTCCACTGTGGCTGAAGCAACCTGTGATGTGGACCCTAGTGCCAGCCCCATAGTGAGAAAACCCTGTTTTCATTTCTTCTTTTGCCAAGCCCATCTGGATAGAGCAGGTGCAGGGGTGGGTTCTTAAAATAGAAGCCTTTGTTCCATGTGACGTGGCACTATGGAAGCCCCCTTGCTTCTTCACCTGTTGTTCAGATTAATGACAGGATGAAGATCTGTCCCCTCATCATGGCATCTTCCTGACTTCTGTGGGACCTTTCATTTGTCAGTTGACCTCTCTAGTTTCTTCACTTGTAAAATATAGGACTTGTTCTTGGTAACCTCAACTAGTGTCCTTCCTAGCTTTGATATTCTGTATCCATGTTTCTGATTAGGGCTTGGGTCTTTGAATGTACCACTTCTGTCTTGTTTTGTTCTCCCAACAATATTATTCTAGTGGAGTAGCTGGGCCTAAAAATGATTCTTGATGGTTAAAATACATCATCTCACCATCTTGACAATCCCTTTGCTTTCTATCAGCAACCCTCTCTAAAGCAGGTGCCACATACCACTTAAAAGCTTGAATAAGTTTCCATATATGTGTTTGGGATCACAGGAAACAGTGGGTGATTTAATTTAACATCAGGGGAGGTTATTTCCATGGTAGCTGTTCTTCCTTAAGAATTAAAGATTCCTCTCAAAATTCTAAATCTTAAGAGACTAGATTTTAAGAAATTGATATTTATAAAACTCCTCTGGTTTTTTTCTGAAGGTCAAACCAATCCTTGAGTCTCAGTCTTTTTTTTTTTTGTAAAGTAGGAATAATATCTCCTTCATGGGGTTGTGAGAATTAGCTGACCAAAGGATGGGGCACTGCTTGGCAAGCGTCTGACACATACTGGGCACTCAGAAGATGTTTGTTCACCCAGGATCATATAAGTTCTTTTTTTTTTTTCTGTTCATGAGTGTTAGCTATTGGTTAGCCTTGAGGCTGAAAAATCGGCCCTCTGATCTCGAGGAGCTAGCAGTGTTTTAATGAGACAAAACAAATACATAGGAAACAATTAAAGAACAGCTTGAGTCAGGACATGACCAATTGCTGCTGCCTGGGGACAAGGTACCAAGGGACTAGGTGTCCCTAGCAGCGCAGGCACATTCTCACAGTGATGGTCTGTGAGTCCAGTTTTCAAGGAGAGTGGTGTGCCAGCATAGCTGATCATCCTAAGAAAGAGTCAAGACCAAAGGTTATGGGGTCCAACAATGGGGAAAAGGCTAAGTAAAATTATGTACCAACAATAAGAGAGAAAGATGCATATCATTCAAAATGATCAGTATGACCAGTATTGCACTGTATGTTAACTAAAATTTGAATTAAAAAAAAAAGAAAGTCACAAGGAAGAGAAAATACATTTATAGTACTATACTGTATTTATATTAAAAAATTCACATATACGTGGACCTGCACAGTTCAAACCTGTGTTGGTCAAGGGTCAACTGTACTTCTGGTGAGAATGTATATAAGAAGAACCATGTTAGAGAATGATTTGGCGATATCTAGTGAACAATACACATACTTTATGGCTTAGCAATCCTACTCAGTCATATTCTATAAGACACTCATAAGCATGTTCAAAATTATGGAATAGTAGAAATATGGAGGGGTGTCTGGCTGTCTCAGTTGGCAGAGCATGTGACTCTTGATCTCAGAGCTGTTGAGTTCAAGCCCCACATTGGGAATAGAGTCTACTTTTAAAAATTATGGAAATAACCCAAATGTCTGTTGAGAGGAGAAGGGTGTGGCAGAGATTGCAAGTTGCCCTCCACGCCCAGGGTTCACTTCCTATCCTTTTAAGACCTCTGATTTTTAATGGATGCATAGCCACTCTGAATAAAAACTGTATTTCTCAGCCTCCTTTTCAGCTAGATGTGGCCATCTGACTAAGTTTTGTCCCATTAGTTATAAGCAGAAGTCATGTGTATAATTTCTCCTTCCCCCTTGTTTCGTCTCTGTGGCTGGAAAATGGAGTTGATGGCGGAGACTGGAGCAGCCATCTTGGCCTGTGAGATGACTTGAGGAAAGAAAATCACTCATAGCTGAACAATAAGAAAAAGAACCTGGATTCCTGTCACTGTGGAGTGCTGTCCCAGCTCTGGACCACTCATCTCTGGGCTTTTACATGAGAGAGAAACTATCATATTAAAAAAAACTCAAAAAACAAAAAACAACCCCAAAGTGATCAGTATGACATCTAAGTAGAAAAGAGAAGTGCTGTGAAATAGCGAGAGAGAGAAGTTGAACACAAAATTCTTATAATGATGTGGATTACTCCGTAGCTTTGTATTAAGATACATAAATATTAGACAAGAATATAATGTGAGGAATCAAAATAATAGATGTGTTAGGATTATGGATTTATGGATGAATTTCAAAAATATTCTTTTTAGTAGGCTTTCACTTTTAACAGTTGACACAGACCAACTATTTTGAATAATTTCATTCTGAATAATGACTTGGATTGAATATTATACCAGTCCTTGGGTGAAGTTTCCATCCTTCTCTGGGGCAGGACTTCCTCTGTGATACTCACTGTGAATATGGCTTGAATGGCTTGATTTTTTTAAAGAGAAAAAAAGTACAACAAATCCAGTAGATTATGGAGTCCTTTTCCATTTACATTTCTGTAGATCTTCCTTCTCAAATTTCCTACAACCAGATATTGAATCCAAAGGAAGGGAAAGGACTTGGGATCTCTGATTGTGAGCTTCAGGGATTTGGCCTGCTATTTCTCTACAAAATGCCTAGTTTCCCCAAGCATCAGTCAGCCTTATTAGAGGCACATGTCCCTTCAAGAAAAACGAGTATACCAACAGTCAACTTGGCAAATGGATCATTCAGGTGGGGATTTACATTTTACTTTGGCAGACGGACTCTTCATTTTCAAAAGAATTCTACATGTATTCAATACAAAATGTATTCAATACAAAATGTATTGACTTTTCAGGAACACATTGATTTCATGCCGTGACTTACCCTGTGGATAGTATGTATACTTAGGCTGGCTCTTCCATAGCATGAGTGAGTGGGTTCTTCTTGTTAAGGGGAAGAATCTGAGGAGATACAACACAGCTCTGACCCTCAGTGGTCTTCCAGCTTTCAATTTGACTTAAGTCACATCATTTCAACCCTGTGCAAGCCAATCCAGTGCAAACTAGTCCAATCTAACCAGTCCAGAAAGCATGTTGGTGTTTGTGTCAGTGAATCTAAGGATCAACATCTACCTCCCCCACCTCCCGGAATTAGAAGTTAACAAAGTGACATGGCTTGGGTTGTCCTAGTCTTGGGTGTCCTTGCCACCACAGGGAAGCCTGGGACCCTTTTTCACTCACTTTGTGTGTCAACTTCTCAAGGCCCCCTTGCCTATGTTTGAGAATGTAGACTGGAGGAAGGGAAACTAGACAGAGAGCCTCAACCTCTGTCTTCTAGTTTGTCTCAACTTCAACGACTAACAGCATTGAGTAAGTCAGTCAACCTCTCAAAGCCTTAATCTCCTAATTTATTAAAATAGGGAGGATAGTCTGATTTTTCTGGGCACTTCTCTCTAGTCCTGGTAGTCTATGAATTCATCTTCAGCTCTTTTATCCAAACTTCTTGATTAATTCAAACCAAATTACATCCACTCTGATATTTTTAGTTGGCTCTTCTCAGAACATCAGTGTTCAATTTGGTGCTATTCTAATTTTTCCTTATTTGTACCCATTTTGGGGGGCAAGGATTATGTTTTTTTCTACAGACTTCTTGAGGACAGGGCTTGTGGTATATAAATCTCCTCATGGTGACTCAAACTCTTGGAACCATTGTCAAAACAACGTCTTGGTGATTCTATCCTTTCTTTTAGGGTCTTTCTCATGTCTGTAACACATTCCTACTCAAAAGTAAGAAGTTATCAAAATTTTAAATACATTCTGGAAGTTTTATAGATCCAATATTTCTTTTTAGAGTTAATGTTGGAAATAATTTCACACACACACATTTCTTTGAAAGATTTATTCTTTTCACTAAAGAAGGTTGTTTTATAAACGTGTCTGGACAGAAACACAGAATAATCCTTTACTGTTATGAAAAAGCAATCATTGTGAGTCATTCAGTCCAAATAAGCAGTTCTTTTCTGTCAGCTCATTGGCTTCTTTCCTCTGGACAAAGCACTGTACCCAAAAGTGGACTTATCCTTTCCACTCTGAGTGGAAGTGCCTATTGTGATCAGCCATGACAGAAGTGTGAATGGCTGTGGTGCTGGGTAGGGAGTGGTTTTTGGTGGAATTGGATTGGATTATCTGGGGTCATAAGAAATGAAACTTCATTTGTAGCTGGCTGGCTCCAGAAGGTGCAATATCCTATACTTACATGCAACATTTCTTTGGGACTGAAGGCAGCATAGAGCAGGCATGCTGTACCAGGACAGCAAAGGAATAAGAAGACCATCCTTGAAAGCCATGGTTGGGAAGTGGATTATAAGTGCAGCAGGACTTTTCAGGAAGACCTGGGTCATCAGATCCAGTGGTGTAGTTCCAGGCAGATGGCTGTGTGGAGCAAAAAGAACAATGGGCTTGGGCCGCCTGGGTGGCTTAGTCGTTAAGCGTCTGCCTTCGGCTCAGGTCATGATCCCAGTGTCATGGGATTGAGCCCCGTGTTGGGCTCCCTGCTCCGCGGGAAGCCTGCTTCTCCCTCTCCCACTCCCCCTGTTTGTGTTCCCTCTCTTGCTGTATCTCTGTCTGTCAAATAAATAAATAAAATCTTTAAAAAAAAAAACCAATGGGCTTGAAAGCAGAGGGAGGATACCAAAGAGTTGGCTTTTCCACTTGGGCAAGTTTCTCAGTCTTTCTGGTCCTGTATCTTCATCTGTAATTGGGGTAAATGTCACACTCTGTGAGCTGGCGTATCCAAATAACAAACAAAAACAACCAGACACACAGGAAAACAACCCCTATAATAGTTCTATAGACATATATCAACCATCAACAATTCATTATTCATTCGCTCATTTGCTTTTTCAACAAATGCTTGAATAACCACGGCACGGTGCTTTGTGCTAAACACTGCAACAAGTAAGCAATTGGATAAAGATCAAGGTGTAAAAATTCTAGTTCAGGTCCTCAGTAAATAGTAGATGAATCATAAACTGAAGCATGGAAATAGAGAGTGACTTTCTATAGGTCCTCCAGCTACTTTTATGATTCTCAAATGTTGTTTTGATGTACAGTTTCCAAGTAAAACATTGTGGGTTTCTTTATAATGGACAAAAGGCCCTGCCTCTTAGGAGCTTAACTTTTGATAGGAAATAAAGACAGAGATACTTGGGGCTTACACAAATCAAACACATAAGTGATAGATGGCACATAGTGAATTCAGTAACGTGGGACATCAAGAGAGAGTAGACTGTGGGTGAAATCATCAGATTACCTCATTATTCACAGATGATCTTTTAGAGGAGGTGGAATCTCTTTAGATCAGCTGGAAATAGAACCAATTTCATTAATTTTCAGACATACCTTCAGATAAATAGCTAACAAGAGTTATGAAGTTAAAAAATTTGATGGTCTTACATTTAACATGTGACTCATTATCTTGGAGTATGTCATGAATCTGACAACATGGGTGAAAAGGCTATTTGCAGCTGTCATATCAGGTAGGCTTGGTGAAAACATAAGCTTTAGGAACTCGTTAAATTTTACTTATAAACTCTTACTACAGAACACAGTAATTGAGAAAAGTATATTCCTCTTTCTTACATAATTATTAGGGGTTACTGTATTTGTGGGCAGTGATGCATATTAAAAACCAAGTTGAGGTTGAGGGTGGAGAGAATCAGTGGCAGGGGTGAGAGACACTATAGACTGAGGCATGTATCTGGGGGTAGGTGTGTGTTGGGGCGAGAGCAATGAGGTTTGGGTTGTGTCATTTTCCACAAATGTCTATTTAGCTTCTCTTGTTCCAAGAAGTGTTTTTTTTTACCATCAGGTTAGGAGACAGTGTCTGTATCTTCCGGCATTTACAGTCTTAGAAGAGCAGGGAGAGCGTAGGAAGGAGAAGACAAGCTAACGTGAGGGCAGGAGGCCTCAGACCCATCCAGCCCCATGGCTGATGAGGCTCTCTCTTCACTAGTGTTGCAATCCGAGGAAAGCATTCCATCTCTAGGTGGCTGCTCTGGTTAGTATAGTCAGTGGAGACTCATTGGAATGATATCATCTAGCAATGGGAGCTTGTGTAGTGAGTACAGACCAGCTAATCAATCTCTCAATACACAGCAGTTCTCAGGAGCCCATGGCCACAGCCCTCACGGGCAAGACCTCTGATTAGATCTCTACAGAGCCTACCCCATTTCTCTATTTCTGTCTTTTCTCTCTTCCTTGTTACTTCCATCTCTATTATCTTTTGTCTTTCTTCCAGCTCTCTTTATTATCCCTTTCCCTCTAATCCTCTTGTAAATGTACTTTAATTAAATCATAAACACTGGTTTGCTAAATAAAATGTTGCGTGCGCACACACACACTATTTTCTATTTCTTGAAAAAAGAGAAGACAGAGAATTAAAAAAAACTCTCCAAAATGTAGAAGTCCAGAGCAGATTACAGTTGACCTTTGAACAACATGGGTTCGAACTGTGTGGGTCCACTTATATGCAGATTTTTGGAGATGAATACAGTACAGTACTGTAAATGTATTTTAGCTTATGCTTTTCTTAATAACATTTTCTTTTCATTAGCTTTATTATAAGAATACAGCATATAATACATGTAGCATACAAAATACGTGTTAATAAGCTGTTTATGTTATCGGTAAGTCTTCTGGTCAGCAGTAGGCTATTAGTAGTTAAGTTTTCCAGGAGTTAAAAGTTAGGCTTTTTTGAGTAGATTTTTGACTGTATGGGGGTTGGCACCCTTTGTTTGGATCAGTGATCCTCAGTCCAGAATTTCCTCATGTCTGGATTATTGTCTTTGGTGGACAACGAAAGAAAATATATATTGGAAACCCATATGTGAAGTTTTAAGTCCGTGGAGAGCACAGTGAAAATTGAATGGGAGTAGATAGGAGGTTCTTCTCATATTATCCAGGCCCAGGGAACAGATCTGAGCATCTGTTGGGGGGACTGAGGATCTTGAAGTTCTCAAGGTGAGTGTTTGTAGGTCATGCTGCTGCCCCAGGGGGCAGGGACTTCTGTGTTCTCCTCTTCCCTGTGCACCTTCCACCATCCACCTCCAGCCCCCAGCACACAGACCAGGTGCTCACAGATGTCTACAGAATGAAAGAATCCAGGAATACCTGTGGGATCAGAAGTTGTAAGAGACTGGGTTGAATATATTCTCATTCCCAGGTTATTTATGTAGTTTCTTATTCTCTATCTTTAGTTTTTTCTTTGATATTTGTCTTTTTGCACAGTAAAAGGCAACAAACCAGCTACAAGGAGTAGAGGACTTCAATAAATGAGCTGTCACCCACCTGCTCTTGAACCAAGTGGGTAGGAAGGCAGGTCTCAGTTGGCATGTAGTCTGAGAAGAGTTTATGATGTCTCAGATTCCAGAGCCTTCTTTTCCACAAGGATATGAGACACATACTCAGCTCACTCTCCTTCCAGCTGGGAAGACTGCTGAATGGTTGGACTCCTTGAAATCACATGCTGATGACTGGGGAGCACATTTCCTTTCTTTCAGTATGGAATATTGGTCTTTGGGAAATGCACCTCCCACCTTAATCCCGAAAAACTTTAGCATTCCATTATGGTGTCGGGCAAGCTTGGGGGAAATACACTGAACTTAACCTTATCCTTAGGCCTGTGGGTGAGATAGTGTATCAACAAATAGTTCCTTCACTTTGTGCCTTAGTTCCTCCATCTTTCAGATTGAGAGATTTTCCTTGCCTTGACATGTCAAATAGGTAAAGAGGAACAGCATTGTGATGTATTATTGCAAAATTGGAGGAAATGAAGGTTTCAGGCCAAATTGAAAAAGGCTTCCTTGTGGAATGACTGCAGGGAGAATATCCATTGAGCTCAGCCATGTACTCCAAGAATCTGTTAATAATTGAGAATAAGAAGAGGTCAGATTGAGCACATACTCTGTGGCATGCTTTGTACTAAGTGGATTATGGACAGTGTTTCATTTAATGTTCACAGTGATGCTGAGACAGAAGTTTTGCTACTATTACTTTATTATAGACAAAGAACCAGAGACCAAGAGGGTCTTACTTCCAACATGTTATAAGTGATGAGTCCCCATGTCAGAGCTCATAAATGCAAGCTATGACTTCCCGGGTAGATGGCTGGAGCACTGGAGTGCTCACTGGAGTGATTTATGAGGACACCCTTGGTGTCAGTAAGTCCCAGGTTGGCTAATGTTTGGGCACGGGGTGAAGGTATGTACCTTCCCTGACCTCCAGCGTGTGTTGTGTGTGCTTCCTGTGTGGTTCCATAGAGCTCCAAGACACCCCACAGTCCATCCATTGTTCTGTGTTGCAATTTCTGCTAACCTGTTTCCACATTAGGCTGGGAGCTCCTTGATGCTGAGGGCTCTCTCTTGTTCACTGTATTGTCTGTAGAACATAGTACAGAGCCAGGTACATGAAGATGCTAATCAATGTCTGTGAATGAATGAAGGTGGGCATCCATATATCCAATCAGATAAACAAGTTTTGTCTGTAGTAGTTAGGGTTGCATGGTGTAGAAGGGCAAACAACTATCACTTGGGTAAGGCCCAGTGGATGGGTAAATGGACGTGTGGATGGGTACATGCATGGGTGCAAGGGGGATATGGTAGAAGAGAATGCTTTTGTCATGGGTGCCAGGAAGTTTACTAAAATGTGTTCTGAAATGTTGCTATGACTCATCCCTATTTTTCCCAGCACCCTATCTCTGAGATGCCCAAACTATTCAACATGAATTGTTTCTTGCTGCCCTCAAATACTTCTAGGACCTCTGTGGGCCTCATAAAGAACCTGCTTGCTCACAATGTCTTTCTTACATGCAGCTTGTATGGGTCCTGTCACCATATCAGACCTCTGAGAGGGTGCTGCCTATTCTGGGCTGAGGTTTTCCAGGGGGAGAACCCTAGGACTGGAGATGGGGCAGTGAGTTTAGGTGGAAAGGTATCAAGCAAAGTTAGGGTCATTGTTACTTCCAGCCCAGTGCTGGACACAGCCTTGGCCAGGTCCTGTGAGGACCCAGGTGCAGGGGGCCATAGGAACTACTGGAAGGGTGTGGTGGGCACCACCCAGTGTGTTGGAGGAGGATGGGAGTGAAACCAACAGATGTGCTCAAGGTTCTATTTTCACTTCCCCAAAAGGTCTTCTCCTTGACCAAAGCAGTGTGACCGTTGCCATGACAGTTGCTATCTTGGTCCCTGGGATTCTCCCTCAAAAGGTGGCATTACTTTTTTAATCTTAGGCCAGTCACCATGAAACTCGATACTAACCCACCTGGGGTGGAGATGGGCAGGGCATGGCTGGGGCCTGAGCACTGTGATGGTGGAAGATGTTGGGGTACTAAACGGGGCCTTTGGTTATTGAGTTATTTTTCCAAACTAGACCAATACTCCTAGTGTCTTAGGCTTAGCTGACGCTCCATTTTTGCTAAGCGTCATGGATTTCTCTCCTGAAATGTCCATAATTAACTCGTTGTTGCAACTGATAACAGATGGGAAGAATGCTGGCCTTGAATCTCAGTCTGTCTCCAGGTGACCAGGCCACGCCATCCAGCCTCTGCTCTTCGTCTCCTGACCGGACTTCCAAGTTCTTTCCTCACTTGGAGACTCTATGCCCTTGAGAACGGCAGTTTTAAAGGGACCACACTGTGTTGTACAGGGCTCTTGATCAGGCTGCCTGAGTTTGAGGCCTGATTTTTGGTATATACTGATTGTGTGACCTTGGACACAGTATTTACACTTAGTCTTAGTTTCCTTATAATACAGACTACCTGCAGGGTTGTTGGAGGATTCAGTGACATGATCTCTGTCAGCGTAGAGACATTATATGCATTGCTATTATTATAGAGTATAAACCGGCTACAAACTGGCATGTGTTGAGCCAAAAGGAGTATTCCAGAAGGTCTTCTCTGTGTAGTTACTGTTTCCTGTCTTGACCATCCACATTTTATTATGGTGTCATAGGTTGGAGGCTGTTCATTACTTGTTCTTTGAGCCCATAGTGAAATAAAAGCTTGTAGATTTTCTTGAGAAAGACTCACAGAGAGGGAAGACCTTCATTCACCATCCAGTCCAATCTTTTTGTTAGTTTTAGAGTTGGTTGAGGCCTAACTGTTACTATGACAAACCAATATTATTGGCTACACAGAACCTGCCGTGTGTAAACTATGAAAAAGACATGGTGGCTTGGGCTTGATAACCCTGGTTGAAGTTACAGTTCTACCTCTTACGAGCTCTGTAATTTTAAGCACATTACATAACCTTGCCTGGCTAGCTCAGTCGGTAGAGCATGAGACTCTTAAGCACGCTACATAACCTTTCTTAGCCTGTTTCCTCATCTATGGGGCAAGGTTAATAAATACCTCAGTGTGTGGGGTGAGAATCAAGGTCGTCATACAGGTGACGGTACTAGCAAATGGCAGTACCCTCCTCTCATCTGCTTCCCCTGCTCCATTGCCCCTGTCCTCACCATCATCCCTTTTCTTCCTCTATGCAGTGAATCTTGCTGGCTTCAGGGATACAGAAGGTTCCAGAGTTAGGAGGTAGAATCTTCTCTTAAGAGATAAGTAACCACACAGTAGGGATAGTAAGAGCTATTCAAATCCTGAGAAGAGATTGGTAGGTAAATGGAGGGGTAAAAAGGCTGAGAGGAGCTAAGGGGAGAGACAGGAGGTGTCTGTGGGGGTCTTTACCATGTCAATGGTCTCTAAGAATTCGGGGAATGAGTTGGCATGTGGAGCCTAGGGGAGAGGAAGTGGCAGATGGTAAGGGGACTGACTCCCTTGTGAACTTCACTCTTCTCCATCTTCTCTTAGCTTCCCCTGCCCAGAGACTTTACTTGTGTACTTCAGTCTACAAAGTCTTCCTGAATTGCTAAACCTCCACAATCTAAATTCTACACATTTATTGGAGAAGCCATGAACACTTCCCAGCATGTTTGAGGACCTCTCTGTTAGTGCGCATAGACATTCCCTTCTCCTCTGTCCCTGGGTGAACCATCCATGTTCCCAGCAAGGGGTGCGCCTCCCCTGTGCTCCACCCACCCTGTCTCACCTACTCAAGGACATCGCTCCGGCATTTTTCTCTTGTCTCTCCTGCAGCACCATATTTTCCTCTGTACTGGATTATTTGCATTAGCATTCATAAAGGCTGTCATTTCTCTTCTCCTTCCAGATGCTGCCTTTCCCCAACTCTTTCCTCCAAAGAATTAGCCATGCACACTGTCTCCAATTTCTTTCCTCCCATTTTCTTTTGAACCCATTCTGATCAGAATTTTACCTCTCCCGTTCTATAGACGCTGCTTTTATCGAGTTCACTAACGACCCCCACATCTCTAAATCCAGAGGTCCATTTTTGTTCCAATTGACACAGTTGACAACTGATCAATTTCTCCTCCTTGTAACATTTCCTCTCTTGGATTCCAGGACACACCACTCTCCTGATTTTCCTCCTTCTTTGGCCAATCCTTTTCAGTCTTCTTTTCTGGTTCTTCCTCATCTCACCAAGTTCTTAATGTTGGAGTGCCTCCCAGCTCAGTGCTTGAATTTCTCTATCCCTGCTTGCTTGCTTTAGGTATTGTCTCACAGTCTGTGAGAGACTTTTAACATCATCTGTATGGTGATGACACTACATTTATGCCTCTAGTACTGACCTCTCTCTTCCACATTACAGGGTCTTATATCCAGTTGTCTACCTATCATCTCTGCTTGGTTGTCTGATATGCATCTCAGACTTAGCACATCCAAAAAGGGAGCTCCTAAAGCTTCTGTAATCAAGACAGTGTCTACTGGTATAAGGATGGAGGGACAGTAGATCATGGAATGGAATTGAGATCTTAGAAATAGACCCAACTTTGTAGTCAGTTGATTTTCAACAAAGGTATTAAAGCACTCCAGTTGGGGAAAGGGAAGTCTTTGGGGTTAAAAGAATTATGACTGGAGAATAAGTTGAAGGAGCCCCTTGAAAGAAATCAAATGGTAGCCAAATGGAGCTACTCTTATGATGGTGACTAATGCTTGCACCTCCCTTGGTATACACTAGGCTGGGTGTTTAGCACTTCATTTGAATTATTTCATTTAATTTTTACAAGAGTCTTACAACTAAGACCTTCAGATGAGAAAACTGAGGCACGAAAGTCAAGTAACTTTCTGTTATGACTTGTGAGCATGTTTTCCCAGGCAATTATAGATAAACAATGCTGTGGGAAAACAGTGTAATAATTTGTCCACTGCATCTGGCCAGACTCATGGTGACGGCTGATTTGAACCCTAGTGCTAACTCGCCTGTGCTCACCCAGTGGGGAGAGAGCACAGAGCCCCTGGCTTCTGTCTTTCAGATTCAGCTTCAGGTCCTCCAGTGGCCACTCTGACCACCCATTTAGTTTACTAAAACATTAGGTCCCACCTTGTTCACTTTTATAACAGCCCTCATCCTCCTACCCCCCAGCACAGGTTCCCAGGCTGAATGGCACCTTCTGGGAAGATGAAAAGAGAAGAGACCTCAGGAAGATGGCGTGTTTGACCCTTTGTTCTGTGCAGCGCCATGAGCACTGGAAGGCAGAATTGTGTAGGTTTCCAGAGAGCACGCAGGTGGGGATTTGATCCCAGGCCCCACACTGACCAGCTGTGGGGCCCTGCCTTTAGCCTCTCTTCTCTGTAAATTGAGTGTAAGATATTTCTTGATGTGAACTTATTTTGAAGTTATATATATATATACACACACACACACAGAACAGTGCACAGATTATAATTGTACAGCTTGACAAATTTCCACAAAGTGGCACACTTTGGCACTTACTTAGCAAAACTCCAGAAGCCCCTTCCCATCCAGTCTCCTGCTAGGCACTACCTCACCCCACACTCAAAAGTAATCCCCATCCCAATTTCTAATTGTATTTTTAACTGGTTTTGAACTTTATATAAATGAAAATATATATAGAATATATCTTTTTAAGACATACAAATGGCTAACAGACACAAGAAAAAATGTGCATCATCATTAGCCATCAGGGAAATCCGAATCAAAACCACACTGAGATACCACCTTACACCAGTTAGAATGGCAAAAATGGACAGAGAAAGAAACAACAAATGTTGGAGAGGTTGTGGAGAAAGGGGAACCCTCTTACACTGTTGGTGGGAATGCAAGTTGGTACAGCCACTTTGGAAAACAGTGTGGAGGTTCCTCAAAAAGTTAAAAATAGAGCTACCCTATGACCCAGCAATTGCACTCCTGGGTATTTACCCCAAAGATACAGATGTAGTGAAAAGAAGGGCCACGTGTACCCCAATGTTCATAGCAGCAATGTCCGCAATAGCCAAACTGTGGAAAGAGCCGAGATGCCCTTCAACAGGTGAATGGATAAAGAAGATGTGGTCCATATATACAATGGAATATTACTCAGCCATCAGAAAGGTTGACTACCCAACTTTTGCATCAACATGGATGGAACTGGAGGAGATTATGCTAAGTGAAATAAGTCAAGTAGAGAAAGTCAATTATATGGTTTCAGTTATTTGTGGAACATAAGGAATAGCATGGAGGACATTAGGAGAAGGAAGGGAAAAATGAAGGGGAATCAGAGGGGGAGACCAACCATGAGAGACTATGGACTCTGGGAAACAAACTGAGGGTTTTAGAGGGGAGGGGAGTGGGGGATGGGTTAGCCTGGTGATGGGTATTAAGGAGGGCATGTACTGCATGGAGCACTGGGTATTATACAAAAACAATGAATCGTGGATCACTACATCAAAAACTAATGATGTACTGTATGGTGACTAACATAACATAATAAAAAAAAACCCTGAAATTAAAAAAAAAAATCTTTTTTTTTTTTAAGATTTTATTTGATAGATTGAGAGAGAGAAAGAGCACAAGCAGGGGGAGCAGCAGGCAGAGGGAGAAGCAGGCTCCCTGCTGAGCAAGGAGCCCTGATACGGGGCTCGATCCCAGGACCCTGGGATCATGACCTGAGCCGAAGGCAGACACTTAACCGACTGAGCCACCCAGACACCCCTAGAATATATCTTTTGTGTTTGGTTTCTTTTGCTTATTTATTTATTTATTTAATTATTTTTTATTATGTTCAGTTTGCCAGCATATAGTACATCATAAGTTTTTGTTGTAGTGTTCAACGATTCATTACTTGCGTATAACACCCAGTGCTCATCCCAACATGTGCCCTCCTTAATACCCATCACCCGGTTACCCCATCCCCCATCCCCCTCCCTTCTGCAACCCTCAGTTTGTTTCCCAGAGTCCAGAGTCTCTCATGGTTTTTCTCCCTCTCTGATTTCTTCCTATTCAGTTTTCCCTCCCTTCCCCTGTGGTCCTCTGCTCTATTCTTTTGCTTACTGTCATGTTTTTGGGATTCATCTATGCCAGTGGGCATAGTAATAATTTTAAAATTCTCCTTCTGTAATAGTATTTCAGTGTGTAAACATACTACAACTTAGTGGCCCATTCTATTATTGGTAGGCATGTGGATTATTTCTTGTATTTGGCTTTTATAAATGAGCAGCTCTGAAACTTTTTACACAGGTTTTTTGGTGGACAGAGACACAGTCATCTAGGAGTAAGATTGCTAGGTTATACTGTATGAATCTCTCTCAGCTTTCTAGAACTTGCCCAACATTTTAATTAACATTTTTAACTTTGCAGTGTAATGAGACTTAAATTAAGTTTCTGTAAAGCGCTCAGTGTGGTCTTTGGCAGATAGATACATCATACTCCATTAAGTTGAAGGGCCATAATGGACTTTAACATTTCCTTATTCTTTGTTCATTTAGATCATTTTCATGGTCTTGTGATTTTATGTAATGTTACAGTGAATGACTCTTGATAGATGTTTCTTTCTTTTGAAAAATTTGCTTTCGGTAAATTCTCCTGGTAAGTTCAACTGGATCAAAAGATATGTGACTATCATTTGACATGCCCTCCTTAATACCCATCACCAGGCTAACCCATCCCCCCACTCCCCTGTGTCACCCTTAAAAGGCCGCAGAGGGCCTATGGAGGAGGGTAAAATGAGGAAGCAGGCCTTTTATGCCATAGGCCAGGGGAGTGGGATATGAAGACAGGTGGTTTATGGCTTTCACAGAGGAGTGTCTTGTAGAGAGAGGACTGTAGGGTAGGGTAGAATGGGGGATGAGGATTTTTATAAATGATGGTGTATTTCATAGCAACTCAATATTTAGTTCCTTAGAAGATAAGCTGGGTAGGGACGCCTGGGTGGCTCAGCCTTCGGCTCAGGTCATGATCCTGGAGTCCCGGGATCAAGTCCCACATCGGGCTCCCTGCTCGGCAGGAAGTCTGCTTCTCCCTCTGACCCTCCCCCCTCTCATGCTCTCTCTCTCTCATTCTCTCTCTCAAATAAATAAATAAAAATATTAAAAAAAAAAAAAGAAGATAAGCTGGGTAATTGGAGAAAAACAATGTATAACAACCATTAAATCAGGAAGAAGAGGGAAATCACAGGTGCAAAGAGTGACTTTATTTATTCATTTTCCCCCAAATATTATTAGCATGATTAAAGCCAAAGAAGGGGAGGCAGTAAGGTGGGGAGAAGGGCCTGCAACAGGGGTGGGTCTCTGATGGGGAAAGGGCCAGAGGCCTGACGGGGGGAGGCAGGGAGCCTGGGACTGAGGGGCAGGTGGGGGGCCTGCTAGGCCACTGTCAGGCACTCGCTTCTTTGGAAGCTCTTGACAAGGGCGGAGGACAGGCTCTTGTGAGTGACCTCGCAGGAGTAGTTCTCATGACTTTGGTACTCTGTACTGGACATCGTCAGGGTGCTGCTGAGGCTGTAGGTGCTGTCCTTGCTGTTCTGTTCTGTGACACTTTGCTGGATGCCTGTGTTTCGGATAGCCCCATCCACTTTCCACTGGACTTGGGCGTCTTTGGGATAGAAGCTATTCAGCATGCACACGACAGAGGCACTGCCCGTGTTTAACTGGTCCGGAGACGGTGGGAACAAAAAGACGGTTGGCTTGGCATCATTCCCTGATGAAGGAAGCACAGAGAATGGTCTCTAAGTAACAGGGAAGTTCTCCACTTAGGTATATTGTTTGTGGGCAGTCCCAGAGCCCGGAGGGACAGACAGAGCAGCTTATCCTGTGTAGCAATGAGGGAGAAATATCGTGTCTACCATCTTGAGTTTTTCTCTAGCTCTTACCTCTTAAGAAAGTTTTAAATTGTTTCATTTGAATCTTTGCAGCCATTTTAAGGACTTTTTGCTTTTCTGACCTCACTTTACTGCCTCCTGCAGTAAACATGAGTGGTTCAGGCAAAGACACAAAGGCCATTTCATCTGAGCCCCTCAGAGTTGAGAAGCGAGACCAGGTCTTGGCCCCCCGCCCCTTACACAGATGATTTCCCCCATGCCTCTCCCAGAACTGTGTGCAATGATAGCAGGCTGCCTCGTCCTTCCTGGGTTTTCTTTGAGTGTGTTAGGGCCAGACCCACCCTGTAGGGTGGCTCCAAGCCCTGAGTCTGTGCCTGGGTTGGGGTGCGGCCCTGTCACCCTCTGTGATCAGGCTGGCAACTCTCCCACCTCTCACAAAGGCCTCGAAGGAAGACAGAGCCCTGGGCTGAAGGTTGTCATCATGTGGGGCGATAACAGACCAGACCAGGAGGGCCAACTGTAACTTTGGCCACCTGCCTACGAGGAACTGGCTAGCTTCGGTTCTGACCCTGAGCACCTGCCAGATGGCCTCCTGGAAATCCCCGCTGTGGGCATTCAGGCCCTCTGCTCAGAGGGCAAGAGCTACAGTAACACATCAGGAAGCCTTTGCTGGAAGAACACTGCAGATAAGTGAACAGGTTTTTATAAAGTTAACCTCCATTAACCAAGCAGTTCAACATAAGATACTGAACTTCTTATGTTTTGATTTTTTTTTTTTTCTCTTGGAACCTTCATTACTAATTTTTTTCAGAGAATTTTATAAAATAGCTTTGGCAGCAAAATAATAAGAATTCTAGAAAAAAAGGAGGGACATATTCTATAAAGATACTCCTATCTGGGTAAATCCTTGACACCTTTAAAATATCTATCCTGCATTAAAATATTAAACAATTAGTACATTTGATATGGAAATTCTTATAGGACATTTTATTAGCTTTTAATGGAGTTTAAAATTTGTAAAAGAATTTTTAAAAGGCTCTAATATAGTTTTAAAATAGTTTAAAACACTTACATAGTTTAAATAGCTCTAAAAGAGTTTTCAGAGTTTTAAAACAGCCCTAAAATAGTCCTTTTTAATTGTTGCATACCAAAAATAATCGTTCTTACGCATCACTCTTGAAATCAGCTGAAGTAAACAACAAAAAATTACTAAACTATTTTAGAAGGTAGGGGATTAAAATACCCAGATTAAAAATTTTCTATCACAGAAGGAAGGTATTGGAAAATACGCTGTTATTAAGTTTTTATTAATGGCATTTGTCTATGATGAGATATTTTGTACAGCTGAACTATAATCCTCCCCAAGCCATTACATTTTTGAAAATCAAAAACATGTCACAAATTTATCTTTTCTCTAATGGTGTTTAATGTGAACTCAGTAGAAAGTTGATTGATCAAAACCGGAGTGGCCAGATGGCCTTAAATTAGATTTTCGCTGGTTGGGACTTTACCCTGAAGGAGTTACATATATTTCTTTCTTTTAGATTGCGCTTTTGTTATTTAAATACATTTGATGGGAGGAGATTGAAATGGTTTCATGTCATTGAAAAAAAGTAGCTTTAAGTTTTTTATAAAAAAATTTTCATTAAGGGGATATACTAATAAGTGTGAATTTTAGTTCTGAAATCTCTGATAAATCAGACTTCTCCCTGTTTTTTCCACATTAGCTCAGCGCCTGCCACATTTCTGTTCTTTTCTGTTAGCGCCATGACTTGTACCACTGTGTTGGAAAAGCCGCCACAGCAGAGTGGAACAGGCCGTGGCCTCTAGCTGTTAGGCGCACTGCCACACGGACTCTGTGGCCAGGTCACGAAAGTCATTCAGTCATGACGAAAGACCGCCATGAGGCCTACAGACCACGCAAGCCATGCCGTGGCCTCTTTGGCGGTATAAAAAAATGGCCGAGTAATAACCAGGGAAATACAAGAACACACTCACTAAACTATTTAGTATTTTCCTACAAGTCCGTGGGCATTTAAAACATGCAGTTATTTTATTTTGCTTCATTTAAATGAATTTCTTAAAAATGGAGGTTTTGGCGACAACCATCTTTTCACCATATATGATAAGAAATCATTTCGCAGTTAGTCTAGTGTAGAAATTGGATTTTTAAAAAGGCAGTATCTCTCAAGATCTAGAATCTCTGTAGAATTTCTGAATATTGACAGTTTAGCACTCATTTTAGACTCTAAAGATGACATTGCTGCTGGTTCTCAATTAAACTGTATCTCTTACACAGCAAACAAGTATACTTTTCTAACTCCTTACTGACTTTTCATGCATTCTATTGATTTAAATTGTTATCTTATAAAATAATTTGTCAGAGGAGAGAAAGTAGACTAAGAAATTTCTGTATCATACATAATGAGCAAAAATCAATATAACATTTGGCAAAACTCAATAAAAATTAGTTTGCTTTTTCTCTTGAGCTCCAAAGTTTCTTTTTCATACTATACTAATTTTTTCCTTTTGAATCTTGCAATTTAGATTAAATTAATCTTTTTGTCTACAAATCCATTTTTGCAGCTGAGTTTAACTTTGGAAATTGGTGATAAATGTGAAATAGTCTCATGTACTCATCTGCACAGAATTCAACCTTAAGCCTCTAAAAGTCAGTACTGGCATTTAGAACCACATTTCAACAAGCAATAGAGAAAAATTACTTACGTTTAATCTCCAGACGTGTCCCTGGGCCAAAGGTGGCCCACTGTATTAGTTTAATTACTTTCCCCTCAGCAAAAACCTCTAAGCTCAGTAGATTGACGGATACAGAGAAAATCTGGCAATTTAGATGCCATGTCAACTAACTAGCTCTCTTCGCTCTTCCTTGAGACAAACTGATTTTCAGTACCTTACTCATCTGATTTTCGGAAGAATCCCATTCTCTTCGGAATTGACCTCAACTCACATCCCACACATGAAAAGCCCCAAATTTCACAACTCGACAAGAAAAAGGACTAGAAAAGTGTACTTACGTTTGAGCTCCACCTTGGTCCCCTGGCTGAACGTGAGCCACAGTGAGGGCTCTGACACTTACCCCTTAACAAAAACCTTCTTCTGACGCCAATCACAGAAGAAAGGCCAATTCAGAGAAAAATCCAGCTATTCGTCTCCCATTCCCTCCCACAAAGCCTATTCTCATCACAAACTCAACAATTTGTTTGCTTAGCTGTAAAGTTGGCTGTTTTCTGCTATTTACTTTTGGGTCACCAGCAACGGCTCATTTTACCAAAATGTCACAAACTTGAACAAATGATACAACAGGACAAAAACCTCACAAAGAATTGAGCAAAAATGTACTTACGTTTGATCTCCAGTGTGGTCCCTTGGCCGAAAGTGAACCACAGTGATTTCCCTTAACCTCCATCTCTACAAAAACCCTCCCTGAAAAGGTAGCAAGCCTCTCTCTCCCATTACCCTATTTTGATTTGGAAATCTTAAAAATTAGCCCTCAGCCAGCCTCCAGTGGAACAATTTTCCCTCCTCTGTACCTAATCTGGGAATGAAATTTGTTTTATCCCTGACATGTAACTAATTAGAACACATGAAAAGGCGGGGGGGAAAAAGCAGCAAACCAATTAGAAACAGTGAAGAATTGGTTGAAAAAAATACTTACGTTTTATCTCCAGCTTGGTCCCCTGGCCGAACGTGTACACACAGTAATTCCTCCTAACTTCCCTCCTATACAAAAACTGAGTTTCCTTTTCTGACAGTCGAGCAAGGCTCTCCTTTATGCTTGCCAGTACATTTCTGAAACTGTCACTTAGACGAGTTTATCTCACTCATTGACTGAATTTTGTTCTTCATGGAAAACGTGCAACCAATTTTTCAGTTTGTTTACAGATTTTATCTTTGTCCCAGAGGATGTCAGAGCCTGGTTTCAAAACATCTGCTTCTATAGATCCCGTCACAGGCACGGGGACCGTAAGAAACAGACAACTGAGGAAGGAAGGTCTGGATTTTACTCACGTTTGATTTCCACCTTGGTTCCTGCGCCGAACGTCCACCACAGTGACAGCTCTCCATTGTGTCACTGTACAAAAACCCTTCTCACGGAAGGGGAACCAAGCCCTGGGTCGGCTGCTGAAGCTTCACTCTTTTCCCAGCAGGTATGCAAAGCCTAGGCCTTCCCTGACAGAGAATGTTTCCTTAGGTGAGATCTAAAATCCTGGAAGAGGATATATTTATTTATGTCTATGGCCTGATGGTCCCTTTCTTCAGCAATCTACCATATCTGGACTGTTTCTTATTGATTGATTGATTGATTGGAAAGTGGGCTGAAAGGAAATTACAAAGAAAACAAGTTTTAAAAATTGCGCTCTTGGGCGCCTGGGTGGCTCAGTACTTAAGCGTTTGCCTTTGGCCCAGGTCATGGTCCCAGGGTCCTGGGATCGAGCCCCACATGGGGCTCCCTGCTCAGCGGGAAGTCTGCTTCTCCCTCTCCCACTCCCCCTGCTTGTGTTCCCTCTCTCACTGTGTCTCTTTCTCTGTCAAATAAATAAATAAAATCTTTAAAAAAAAAGAACCATTGTGGCAAAAACTATTTTATTGATCACATACAGTAGTGATCAATAAGAATGGCTGTGTTGATGTAACATAACATAGATCACTGAGAAATGGTTGAGATCCTTAATATGTGTATGGTTTATTATTAAAAATAAAAATAAAAATTGCACTTTTTTATGCTTTCTCCTGGGGGTGGGGGAGCTGTTGCAGATGATAAACCTCATTCAGTGTAATTATGGGATCCTAGTTTCTCTCAGTTAAGAATAAATAAAGAACATTTTCCTATTTGAACCTCTCCTCTGCCATGATGTTGTTTCAAAAAAGGTAGACTAAATGTATACCAGATCAAGGCCCATGTTTTACTTTGAAAGGTATTTTGGCATGAAGCTACAGATGACACATGAAACTAAAGGATCAATAGAGATTTTACTTATTTATTTAGAACGAGAGCATGAGCCAGGTTGGGGCTGGGGAGAGGGGCAGAAGTGGAGGGAGATGGAGGACCTTGTGCTGAGCTAGGAGTGCAGAGCCTGGCATGGGGCTTGATCCCACGACCTCAAGACTCTGAGACCATGACCTGAGCTGAAATCAAGAGCCAGAGACCCAACTGACTGAGCCACCCAGGTGCCCCTAAAACAAAGATCAATAGAGTAGAAAGTAGACTTTACTTAGTTGGTCATCTGTTGTCCATCATGTTCAATGAGCTGAACCAAGTGCATGCTGTCTTTGGAGCTGTCAGGGAATCATGGCATGCCATGGTGTTTCCACAGTAACCCCATCAAGGACACTGAAGATCTCATTTTAAGTGCAGCTCCACTTACTGCAGTCTTGTTTCCCTCTTAACCTTCCATCCCCCCTCAACATAACATTCCTCTCACCATCCTCAATTCCTTACAGCTCTTCTGTGGCTTCCAGCTCTTATAAAACTCTCTCTCTGGGGGCGCCTGGGTGGCTCAGGCATTAAGCGTCTGCCTTCGGCTCAGGTCATGATCCCAGGGCCCTGGGATCGCCCCGCATTGGCCTCCCTGCTCTGCGGGGGGCCTGCTTCTCCCTCTCCCACTCCCCCTGCTTGTGTTCCTGCTCTAACTCTCTCTCTCTCTCTCTGTCAAATAAATAAATAAAATCTTAAAAACAACAACAACAACAAAACTCTCTGCTTGGAAACACCTTTGCTCACCTGTGTTAGCTTGTGAACAATGAATTCTTTCAAAACTCAACTCCAGAGACCTTCTCTTGGATTATCCCCTAGCAAGTGACTCCACTTTACAGAGCACAGAGGCAGATCTAGAACGCCTAATTGTTCTTACCTGCTCTCAGATTCTTTCTACCCTGCTGGATTGTAAGTTGATGTTTCATTGTCTTGTATTTGGAAGGATCAGTCCTTATCTTTACTTGGCAAATGTTCAACAAACATTTACAGAATGAAGAAATAAAAAAACACCTAACAATGAATAGTTGAAAATCAAAAATGGACCAGAGCTAATAAGTTATAATAGATCAAGGACTAATACTGACCACTGCAATACTAAGTTTTACAAGAGAAATCATAGGTAGGTTTCCTTGTTTCCTTTGCTATTGTCTTTAATAGCAAAATCAGCAGTGGATCTCCCCAGATGATGAGGAAAGAGAGGAATCTTGGAGGTAGAGAGAAGAGAGAAACTGGCAAGTGGACATTTAGTGTGCAAAATAGTTGACTGAGGACATAGTCAACATAGATCCTAAAGAGGATAGAGTGATTGTCTCTGCAGAGATACAAGCAATACCAGTCATTGTACTTGACATTAATTGAGCACTTACAAAGTATCAGACATTGATTGTACATGAATCATCACATTTAATTATCCCCCTAAATCTAGGAACTAGAAACTGATATTTTCCCTATTCTGTAAATGAGGAAAGTTGAGTGCTGAGACTTAAGTAACTTCACCATAGCAGTGAGTGGCAGAGCTGGGATTGGAACTCAGAGCTCATGCACTTCGTTGGCCCTGGGAGTAGAGTCACCCAATGGAAGCAGCATGCATGGCAGAAAACCCTGGGGTGGGGGAAGGAAAAAGAAACTCCGTAGACTGTCCTAGGCTTGGAAATGAGTAGACGAGTGTGCTCAAATGTGTATACAAGACTGCTCATTGAAATGTTGTTTAAAAGTTGAAGAAATGGAAAATAACTGAAATCTTCATCAATGGGAATTTGGTTAAACTAATTATGTTAGAGCTTTGCAATGGAACACTAAGCAACAAATAAGAGGATGAAGTAGGTTTCTATATGGTCACATGGAAGGTGATCATGAAAATATAGGCCACGGAATGGTATATTTTGTATGATATTCTGATTCTATTGTAATGGATATATATGGGTAGAAATACAGGGTAATTCCTGAAGGAAATACAATGAACTGTACTCATTAGTTATCTCCTGGGCTTACAGAGGTGTGTTGTTTGGGAAGAGGAGAGCAGTGACACTTTCTCCCCTTTTGTATATTGTAGATTATCTCATTTTTAAAAAAAATAGGTGAATACATTAATTTTGTGGTTTTCAAGATCAGTAAGACTGCATCAATTTTATTAAAGAGTAAACTCTGGCTTTGCCTACTAGAATTCTCAGTATTTATGTACAATGTATAAATACAGTTTTAAATGATATACACACATGCGTGAGTTTTCTTTGTCAATTAAACATTTTTCTATAATCTTTAGATTGAGAATGCAAAAAAGGTTGTTTTCCTGGTTCTGCATAAGAGATACTCTTACAATCATAGGAGATGTAGAGGTGATGTAGGGGCTGGAAAATGGGAATGATAAAGATGACATGGCATTATGTTCCTCATTGAATAATGTGAAATTGGGATCAAATATGAAGAGTACAACTGAATGATTGTACTAAGAGAGTATTTGCTACTAATAAAAAGTGTTATAAGAACCATTGTGGCAATGGGGCGCCTGGGTGGCTCAGTCCTTAAGTGTCTGCTTTTGGCTCAGGTCATGATCCCAGGGTCCTGAGATCGAGCATCGGGCTCCCTGCTCAGTGGGAAGTCTGCTTCTCCCTCTCCCACTCGCCCTGCTTGTGTTCCCTCTCTCGCTGTGTCTCTTTCTCTGTCAAATAAATAAATAAAATCTTTAAAAAAAAAGAACCATTGTGGCAAAAACTATTTTATTGATCACATACAGTAGTGATCAATAAGAATGGCTGTGTTGATGTAACATAACATGGATCACTGAGAAATGGTTGAGATCCTTAATATGTGTATGGTTTATTATTCGAAGGCAAAGGTTGTCTTTGAAGCATCTGTGAAGTTCTGTCAGGATGTACTATTTGCAAAATGTCCATGATGGGCCTTGATAATACTGATTTTACTGAGGAAAGGCAAAGTGCCAATAAACTAGTCTGAGAGGTTCTTGGATTTGTATATAAGAGTGATGGAAATAAAAATTTGTGTGAGCATTCCAACAAACTCATAATGAAGCTGTTTCCCATTTGGCCCGCAGCAAAGTTAGATTCTTAGAATAAATTCTAAATTGTGGAAGAGAGAGAGAGAGAGAGGAGAAAGGAAACTTTTTTTTTTGGTTTAAGATTTTATTTATTTATTTGACAGAGAGAGACACAGCGAGAGAGGGAACACAAGCAGGGGGAGTGGGAGAGGGAGAAGCAGTCCTCCCTCGGAGCAGGGAGCCTGATATGGCGCTTGATCCCAGGACCCTGGGATCATGACCTGAGCCGAAGGCAGACGCTTAACGACTGAGCCACCCAGGCGCCCCAGGAGGAAGGAAACTTACCTGGCTCTGGAATATTTGTGTCTGATAATCCATCTTGAAGTCTGTGGTTCAATATTTTTTCTAGCTCATCAATCACAGTAGAGTCCAAGGTCAGTGATTCTTTTTACTTCGGCTTGACTCCTCCATAGGATTGTAATGGCTGTCATTTGTACTTGATTTAAGCTGATATCCCACAAGGTGAAGACAAAATTCTGGAGTCCACATTCAGTGGTGCCTAGAACTTGATCAATTGCCAGTCTTTCAGCTGGAGTGCCACAAACTGACATCTGTCCTGAATTCCTAAGGGGTAAAGCTGGCCCCATAGCTGAGAGGAAGGGAGACAGAGGAAGTCACTTGAGAAATTGCTGCTTCCTTGCGGCTTTGGAGCTGTGTCTGTTTCCACTCATCTCCGAAGAAAGAGGTGCTGAGAGAAGCAAAGTCCTTTGCCCAAACATATGCACGTGTTTGTGCCATAAACATGACACAAGATTTTGGACCAACTCTGGAAAATGTAGATGCTCATCATGTTTCCAAGAAGACATTCAGGCTGCAGGTATTCTCTGACTTCCTAGAGTGAAAGAGAAAACAGTAACAGTGCTGGGGTTTATTACCCTTGGAGAGGCTTAGCCACCCAGATTTACATATCAAGTGTTACGGTTTCTGGTTGGTTATACACAAGTGATGAGTCCCTTGAATTCTGCTCTGGAGTTCCCTGCCCCCCTTTGTTTGTCCCCTTGGCATCTAACCCTAGCCTTGTGTCCTCTCCCCTCCTACCACCGAGAAATACATCATGGACAACTACTGTGAATGGGCTAGCTCTGGATACAGTTATGAAATTGACGAATTCAGGCTTGATGCTTCATACTTTTTTTTCTTCTCTGTTGTCAAATCTTCAGGTCCCTCATGGGCACTCTACTCTTCTCCTTCCTGGCTCAGGACCTAGCCCTGAGTACCCCTATCCCCCACCCCCCACCCAGTCTTGTTCATCCTGGGTAAGGACCTGGGCTCAGATCTTTACTGCCCACTGTCCAACACTGCCTCATGCCTTCAACATGTATAATCCTGATCCCATCCCGAAGGATTCTGATCTCTGCTTTCTGTTCCCATTAGCTCTTCTGTTCAGCTCTGTAGGTCACTTGGTTACCACTTGACCTAATATTGTGCTGCTCTTGCCTCCTGCCCTATTCTTCCTGTCCTTGTGTGTTGCTTTCTTTAAAATATTCTTAAAAATCTTTTTTGTATTTTAGATTTTTTTTTAACAAGCAGGTATTGTGATGGAATGTATGTGTTTAATCCATCATCTTAACTTGGATCCTCCTTTAACTGGCTCCTTTGAGATCCATAAAGAACTTATCAAACTCAATACCCAAAAAACAAAAAATCCAGTCAAGAAATGGGCAGAAGACATGAACAGACATTTCTCCAAAGAAGACATACAAATGGCCAACAGACACATGAAAAAATTCTCAACATCACTTGGCATCAGGGAAATACAGATCAAAACCACAATGAGATACCATCTCATACCAGTCAGAATGGCTAAAATTAACAACTCAGGAAACAAAAGATGTTAACCATGATGCAGAGAAAGGAGAACCCCCTCACACTGTTGGTGGGAATGCAAACGGGTGCAGCCACTCTGGAAAACAGTATGGAGCTTCCGCAAAAGGTTAAAAATAGAGCTACCCTGTGACCCAGCAATTGCACTACTACATATTTATCCAAAGGATACAAACATAGTGATCCGAAGGGGCACCCCAGTGTTTATAGCAGCAATGTCTACAATAGCCAAACTATGGAAAGAGTCCAGATGTCCATCAATAGATGAATGGATAAAGATGTGAGATACACACACACACACGCACACACACGCGCACACACAGGAATATTACTGAGCCATCAAAAAGAATGAAATCTTGCCATTTGCAATGACATGGATGGAACTAGAGGGTATTATGCTAAGTGAAATAAGTCAGTCAGAGAAAGACAAATACCGTATGATTTCACTCATATGTGGAGTTTAAGAAACAAAACAGATGAACATAGGGGAAGGGAAGGAAAAATAAAACAAGATGAAAACAGAGAGGGAGGCAAACCATAAGAGACTCTTAACTACAGGGAACAACTGAGGGTTGCTGGAGGGGAGGGGGGCGGGGGATGGGAGAACTGGGTGATGGACATTAAGGAGGGCACTTGAAGTAATGAGCACTGGGTGTTCTATGCAACTGATGAATCACTCAATTCTGCCTCTGAAACTAATAATACAGTATATGTTAATTAAATTGAAATTAAATTAAAAATTAAAAAATAAATGGGATTAAACTAGGCTGGCTCTTGGCTTTCCCTCCCATTCTAATCAGCATATACATTTAAGGCTTATTAGTCTGGTGCTGGTGAAAGAGGAAGCACAGGGGCACCTGGGTGGCTCAGTCGTTAAGCGTCTGCTTTCGGCTCAGGTCATGATCCCAGGGTCCTGGGATCGAGCCCCGCATCGGGGTGGGGGGGGTCCCCGCTCAGCAAGCAGCCTGCTTCTCCCTCTGTCTGCTGCTCCCCCTACTGGTGCTCACTCTCTCTCTGTCAAATAAACAATCTTAAAAAAAAAAAAAGAAAGAGGAAGCACAGATCACTCCCTTCTCCATCATCCTCCCTCCCCCTCCTGCCCCCAGTGTCCTGATTATCCTGGCTGATACCTAGAGTTCCAAACAAGACAGGGGGATTGGGAAGAGGTCAGGCCTATAGGAAAACAAACACATACAAATATCAACACGGAAACCCAACCTATTGAAATAAGGAATAATGGAACTTTTAAGTTAAATATAATGGATATGTCCATCACTTGCTCAAAATCCCCCTTGCAATGACAGAAGAAATATAAAAATGAGAATAAATTAATTTTGTGGTTGGAGAATCATGAAGGGGCCTATTAGAAAAAAAGACATTTGCAGAAAACCACAAAGATTTAATTTTTTTTTTAAGATTTAAATTTTGAGACACTAAAATCTAGAATATTCCATTCCATTGCAAAAATAGGAGGGGTCCTTGACACAGCCAGTACTAGTCTTCCTCACAAAGCCCTGGAAAACGCATACTTCCGAGCTATCAGGGACTGGGTCTAGGGGTGGGATGGGTACGCTGCCCAAGGGGGACTAACACCCTGGGCGGCCTCCACTGAGCTTGCACCCCCCTTCAGGCCATGGGAATAGTGATGGAAATAAAAAGGGATAAAGTTACAGGCATTCCAAAGCAATGGGATAAAAAATTCTTCCAGGCCACTAGAAAAAGAAAAATGGACAAAGAAAATTAAACCAATCTATCAAAGTTCAGGAAAAGGAAATAAAAAAATCAAAAAGAAAGTATTAGATAAATAGAAATATAAAATAAGATGGAAAGACTGAGTCCAAATAGAACAGTCACAAACTATAATAAATGCTGTTAAGTTACTCAGAATTCGTAAATGAGGCAAAAAGATGACTATTGACAAAGATTCTCTCCTTGACCAAACTCTGCTCAGGCTCCTCTGAGCTCTCTTCTCAAGTGGGCTCGGAATTTTGTGTTCATCTTTGCATTGTCCAATTTTAGCAAGAATCCTGCTAAGTCAGTTTTACCAGAATCCCTCTTCTTGATAGCTGATCGCAGTCAACATCTGATGGGCTTCCTCAGCCTTCACTGTCCCCAGGTGATGTCTGATTACCCTGGCTTGCCTTCAGCAAGAATCCTGTTAGGTCAGTTTAACCAGATCCTCCCTTAAACGGGGTATTTTCTCTTAGTCATTTTCCATCCACTGACCCCTACCCTGCTACCTGGCTATAAAGTCCCACTTCTCCTTGTGTTGGAGTGGGGCCCAATCTCTCCCTTTCACTGCAGAACCTCATTGCAGGGGTCCCTCCACATTATCTTGATGGTCCTAACTAAGTCTGCCTTACTTTTCTTCAACCAGTGTCTTGAGTAATTATTTCTTTAACACTACGTATCCTTTTACGGTTATTTGACTTCCTAGAGAAATAAGGTTTTTTACTTTTCTAAATACAACTGACTAATTACAACTGATTAAAAACTAGATTTCAAAAGGTTGGATGTTAACCTAGAGAAAACTGATGTCATGAAAATGATAAATTATTTTTGTCTGAGGAGACAGCTCTAATGCTTATAGTCTTATTGCTGTGTAAGACATTAACCAATTATACATCTTATTTAGCGATCTTATTCTGGCATTGAAAGGGGTGTGTGTGTGTGTGTGTGCGTGTGTGTAGACATGTAGACATTTGTCTTCCTTTGGACCAGCTTTATCATCTGGTTTTGTCGTTAATAAGTAAATCTTTGACACGTGTTCATAATATATATGCATGATAACTGTCTTAATTTTTTTAAAAACTTACACCTTAAAAATATAAATGGAAAAATTTCACAATGGAAAGACAAAGAAGAGTGAATAAAAACACACACATCCAGCCATACGCTGCTTACATGAGATGCAGCTCAAACAAATACATAAAATGATTGGAAGAACAAATGCAAAGGAGGAAGACGTGTCAGGCAAGTGCTGACAGGAGGAGGAACGATGTGTAATATCAGAAACACTGAATTAGAGGAAAGAGCACTTCCAGGGACAAAATCTAACATGATAAGTGACACATAACAACAACCAATTGTAAGACTGAAGATCCTAGACTGTGGAAATATATTCATATCAGATTCATTTGTTTTTGTGAATATCTTCTGGGAGCCATGGGATCAAGGCAGTGGGTATGCTGACTGCCAGTTTGCCTCAGCACAGGAGATGGGTGGGTCTTGGGACTCAAGGAGGGGCCTGTCCCTTGGGACTCAGGGATCAGTAGGGGCTGAGAGAGAGGCTCTGGTGGTGGTGGTAGTCCGAGAGGCGGGGAGGGTCACATCATACCTGACATCATGAATGTCACTGGAAGAGCAGTGCCTCCAAGCCTCTAATTTATGTTCACACTCACAAATGTTCGTATAGTAGGAACAGTCTGGTCAGGTTGCTGTTACTAAATGGAATGAAATGCTTTCAGTCTACTGTGTCCATTTCTTCAAGATTCAGCGAGCAGTGAAGATTGTTAAGCCTCGCTTGAGTCAGGTGCTCACCCCTGGGCTAGGACAGAGGGCGCCCCAAGACATTCTCACCTGACTGTATCCAATCAGAAAGGAGAAATTCCTCAAGAGGTGAGGTCAGTGTGCTCTTAGAAGAGGCAGGGATGCAGTTAGGAAAGGGAACATCCATTGTTCTCTGTTCCTTTGATGTATTTTGAACCCAAAGCTGGTGAATTATGATATTTTGACTATAGATGAGTTCTTACTCACCATTGTGCTTTCAGTGACTAACAAATGTCTGGCATCCAGACACGTTTACATATTTATTGAATAAATGGATGAAATGAACAACGATTTTCAGGAGTCAGGGGAATTGGTTTTCTCTTTGCTCTGACGCCCTCTAGTCTTTGGTAGTTTCTGAAACCCTGGAAACTGACGGTGGTGCCTTAAACTGGGATTGTCTTCATGACAGCTGACCCTGAAAACCTTTTAGAATGAATAGAAAATAGACTCTGCTTCCTTGGAGGGGTTTTGTAGGTCATGGACTGTTGGAACTGGAAGCGACAAACTGTGTCCAGCTCCATTCATAACAAACAGGAGAAAACTGGGTCTCTAGACAGGAAATGATTCGCTCAAGGCTACATAGGTAGGGAAGGACTGGGATGGCCGAAGAACCGGATGTCTTGCCTCCCAATTAAAGCACCTCCATTACATTTCCTGAGGCGCTTGACAAAATATTTGCAGACCAGGAAAATTCTTTGCACAGTTGCCATCTGGTCCAAGTCGGAGGGGACTTTTTAATGCATTTTCTGAAATTCAGTAAAAGACTGCAACACGGACATATGTTTCTTTTTTCAGCATGACAACAGCTGTAGGATTCAGTCAGGATACCACACACCATTTTTAAAGCTGGAAAGAGCTCTTAACTATTTGACTTTTATAACTGAGGAAACCAAGGTGCCCTTTTAATGATATTAAGGTTGCAGGCACACAGTCAGGGTCTAAACCTTTGCCTTCCAAGAACCAGTCCAGTGATTTTCACTAAATGGGGCTGATGCAGCCAATCTGCAGAATGCTTCCAGTTGGTGCAAGAATAATCTTCAGGCTGGTGAGTGTATTAATTAAGAGCAATAATAGCTACTCTAATGGATATGCTCCCAAGCTTGAACAATTTAATGTATTAGAAATTTATTTTTCACTTGTATAAAGTTCTGACAGCAGAGGGTAGGTTCTCTTTCATGCTGTCCCTGAGACACACAGGCTGACAAAGACCATCTTCAGCATAAGGCTTCCGTCGTGAATTGCAAGACTACTGATTATGAAAGAAAAATCAATCTCAGAATCACTGCCACTGAATTGGGCTGGACCCAGACTAATGTGGAAGCTTTGGGGATGAGGAGCTTTATACATAATAAAGTTCTCCATTGCTGCCAAGGAGTCCATGGCCATT
The DNA here is from genome assembly GCF_004348235.1 of Phoca vitulina. Classification (NCBI taxonomy): domain Eukaryota; kingdom Metazoa; phylum Chordata; class Mammalia; order Carnivora; family Phocidae; genus Phoca; species Phoca vitulina. The sequence continues at coordinate 12,103,246 of NW_022589715.1, read as the reverse complement.
TAAGGAGAGAGAAAATTGAGTGAACACAACCTCTCCAAGTGGGTCACACAATTACTTTGGTAATGTGATTTACCATACTTCCCACATCCTGCCTTGTTTCATGGGATTTTGTAATCAGATTCTAATCTTTCTGCTAGAGACTGAACAACTTCAGGCAAGTGACCTCATCCAGGTAGTTCGGTATTCTCCATTGTGCCTTGATAGTGAGTATTCAATGATTGCTCTTTTGAATTGAATTTGATAAATATGTGTGCTTGAGAATATATCACATTGAAGCTACTTGGATATATAATTTAATTAGGAAAAAAATTAGAATTTTTATGGATTCATCAACAAATGTCTTTTCCTTCCTTCCTTCACCCCTTCCTTCCTCCCTCTTTCCCTCCCTCACTCCTTCCCTCCCTTCTTCCCTCCCCCCCCCCTTTTTTTTTTAAAAAACTCCAGGCTGGTATTGCAGCGGTCCAGTATTATACAGATGGCAGTAACATAATGTGAGCCCATGAGATATGACAAAAATATGATGATATGTATCGATCCCTGAAGAAGGTGGAGGACTAGATATCTTATGAAATATTCTCTAGATGGGTTTGGAGTCTCTCCTGCTCAGTGTCATGTGAGCTTCATTCCACAAGGTGCCACAGCCTATTTATATCTCCAGAGCAGTAGGACAGTGACTAAGGTGGGAGACAAATTGTAGCATTGAGACTTACATGGAATAATCACACAGAAAGAAGATGATAAATATAGAAAGTCCTTCCTTCTAGACAGGTCTTTTCTGTTCTAGCCTGGGAGATTACTGCTGATTATTATGTCTTCCCATGGGACTTGGACTTGACTCCTTCTCATAGTGTTGGCATCAGGACAGATGGTTGGAGTAAAGGGGGTTGTCCAGCTGGTTTGCAGGTGGTGCTCTGAGCCCATGCGCTCCAGTTAGGTTATCCCTGCTCAAGCAGAGGGAAGAAAGTGCTGGAGATCAACACAAAGGATAATCTATAGGGAAATAGCAATAGGCACTGGATGCATAGACCAAGAAGAAAAGTGCATACACTCTTGAGTCAGAAACCATATGGAACTGACAAAGAAATGTCCAGGATCAGATGGATTCACTGGTGAATTCCACCACATAATTAAAGAAGGATTGATACCCAGTCTTTCCAAACTCTTCCAAAAAATAGAAGAGGAGGGAATATTTTCATACTCATTTTATGAGGCTAGCATTACCCTAATGCCAAAACCAGACAAGGACGTTGCAAGAAAAGAAAATTACAGGCCAATATCCCTGATGAACACAGATACAAAAATCCTCAACAACATATTAGTAAACTGAATTCCACAATGCATTAAAATCATCATGCACCATGGTCAAATGGGATTTATTCCAATTTCCTAATTGGAAAAGAAAAAGTAAAATTGTCTCTATTTGCAGATGACATGGTCTTAGACGTAGAAAACCCTAAAGACTCCACCAAAAAACTCTTAGAACTAATAAGCGAATTTGGTAAAGTTGCAGGAAACAAAATCAATATACAAAAATCAGTTGTGTTGCTATACACTCGTAATGATCTGTCAGAAAGAGAAATTAAAAAAACAGTCTCATTTACAGCCGCATCAAAACGAGTAAGTCCAGAACTCTGAGAGGAGACATTTCTGTTGTTCCAGTGACCCGTATGTGATGCTTGTTGTGGCGGCCCTGGGACACTCATACAGGTGGAGAGACCATGAAGGGACTGTGGGACCTGAAGAATGACAGGAAACTGCCTGGCTTTTCCTTTTGTCTTGTAAATCACAGACCAGGTGCTGGACCAGTTTGCAACCCAGCAACACAAACGGACATAGATGGATGCTGGCTCTCTCGACAGAAGGACTAGGAGAGGGGCAGCCTAGAAGAACAAAACATTTAGACAATGGCCGCAGAGACAGCCAAATGTCACAGAAGGGATTGTGATCCCACCTTTGTCTATGCCAGTGAAGGCCAAGTGGGGAGCCCAGCTGGCTACCCTCACCAGGCTGTAAGGAGGCGCCCGACCGCCTGTGGGGATGGTGTCTGAGAGGCCTTAGTGGGGAGCCAGGACTCTCATCCCTGCTGCGTGGTGAGGTGACAAGGATGTCCATCCCCCAGTGCTAGTGGAGAGCACACAGGGAGCCTGGGACAGCAACAAGGCACTCTTCCCCCTTTGTCTTAGTCCGTTCTTCCTCGGGCTGCTCTCACACTACACGGGGCGGGCAGTTTATTTATTTATTTTTTTTTTAAGATTTTATTTATTTATTTGTCAGAAAGAGAGAGAGAAAGCACAAGCAGGGGGAGCTTCAGGCGGAGGGAGAAGCAGGCTTCCCTCTGAGCAGGGAGCTCGATGCGGGGCTCGATCCCAGGACCCTGGGATCATGACCTGAGCCCAAGGCAGACGCTTCACCGACTGGCCACCCAGGCGTCCCGGGGGCGGGCAGTTTATCAACAACAGAAATGTAGTTCTCACAGTTCTGGAGGCTTGGAAGTCTAAGGTCAAGGTGCCGGCGGATTCAGTGTCTGATGAGGTCCTACTTCCATGGATGTTGTTTCGCTGTGTCCTCATGTGGTGGAAAAGGGATGGGAGTTCTCTGATTCTTCTCTTATAAGGGCACTAATACCATTCTTGAGGGCTCTGCCCTTATGACCTAAACACACCCAAAGGCCTCACCTCCAAATAGGGTCACCTTGGGCATTAGGTTTTCAACATAAGAATTTGGAGGGGGGTGGGGAACAGGATGGAGAGGAACCTGAGTCCTGGGGCAGCAGTTCTATCCCTGAACCCCTACCTCAGGTTCTGTGTGGAAGAAAACACTCCCTTCATGTCATCGGGCTTCTCTGGTTAGATTCCCACCATGGGTGGTCAGATGAAATTATAACTGATACAACTTTCTAATATTTTTCTTGCATTGAGGATTATAAGTGAGTTTGGTCTCTACCTTTCTTTATGTTGAGTCTTTGATTTTGGTATCAGGATTATCCTAGTCCCATGACATGATTTATATTTCTAAATAATGGTGGTTTGCCCTCCTTTACTATTTCCTGGATAAATTTTTTAAAACACAGAGATTTTTTTTTTTTTGAGGTTTTGATAGAACTTAATTAACCATACATTTATGTGGACCTTGATTTAAGCAGAGTTACTGTAATGACAGTGTTTAGAGACAACCAAGGAAGTTTGAATAAAAACTGGGAATCAGATGATATTAGAGACTTACTTTTAATTCTGTACCATAGCATCATAGTTATTTTTAAAAGTCCTTATCAATTAGCAATGTACTAAAATTCTTGATGGATTGGCTTCAAAATACTCCTGTGTGTGTGTGTGTGTGTGTGTGTGTGTGTGCGCGCGCGTGCGCGCAGGGGGTGTATCTGTCTTTGTATACGGTTGGCCATTTCTATAAACATTAAAAATGAAAATAGTATTAGAAAAGAACAGTGTCACTGCTGTCTGACTCACCCCAGTAAAGTCAGGGTGCAGTGGTGAAGTTCTGCCAGTAGACGGCAGTGTTGTATAAGCCAACAAGCCTACATTCATCTATCTAATGGGTCTTGCAGGGATCATTGAGGTTTCTAGGTAACACATTTTTCTAGTATTACAAGCCAGGTGAGATTGTATTGCTTTTAGACCAAAAGCCATGGTAATATTAGAAGAGCAAAAAAAAGCAGGTATAGAGCAGTCATAAATGATTTTTAAAATAAGTGATTTATAAGTCCTATAGAGAATTTAGGTAGAATGGTAAAATCAACCCCTGTAAAATGATTACCCCTGTATAAACATTTGGTCTCTTTGTCTCTCTCTCTCTTTCCTTTTCTCTACTTCCACCTCTATTTCTCCATCTCATCTGCCTACCTGTATTTTTAACATACATATTTTTTCTTAGCATACATGTATTATATATATAAACATTTTATATATGCACTTTTACCAATGATTTTGGACTTCGATTTTTTTAAAGACTTATTTATTTATTTTAGAGAGAGAGGGAGAGAGACAGAGCACGAGCAGGAGGGGCAGAGGGAGAGGGAGAGAGAATCTCAAGCAGACTCTGTGCTGAGCATGGAGCCCGACGTGGGGCTCAGTCTCACAACCCTGAGATCATGACCTGAGTCAAAACCAAGAGTCAGATGCTTAATCAACTGTGCCACCCAGATGCCCCTTTTGGACATTGATTAAAGAAATTATATCATAAAGACCATCATTATAGTTGGTGTAGTTCTATCTATAGAAAGATTAAGAGATTTTTTTGTCTATAACAATTAAGCAACATTCTTCAACCAATACCATTGTATTTTAACTTAAATTGACTTAGGTTATCTAAAATCATTTTAGGGAGAGGCTGTGGAATATGATCTATAGAAATAATACAGACCCTGTCACTGGGCCAACTTGGGTTAGAATCCTTTCTTGTGTGATTGTGGACAAATTACTTAATTTTGTGGGGGCTCCAATTTTGTTATTTTAAAAAGGCCTGTAATATGAGCATTTTTATGAAGTAACGAAATCTAAAATTAGATGGTCAATGTTAAAGAGCTAGTTTCCTTTCTCAGCAGGTCAAGATGACTCTAGAATTTGTGCACAAGTTAGTCTATTTATACTTTGCTCCTTCCCCCACAGTATTTGGGTTTAGTTAAAAATCTCTAATGACATTAGAAAAATAAGAATAAAAAGGCAGAAACCACACTGAGATAAAACAACAATGCTAACCATAAAGATTAAAACAGGTGTTTAATGATCCAAAAAGAAAAGAAAAAAACAAGATCGGACTTCAGTAAAAGTACACTTCTGCTCTTCTAAAGACACAGGTACAAAAATGAAAAGAGAAGCTGCCCGCTGAGAAACTAGTCATAAACCATGAATGTGAGAGAAGAATTGAATGCAGAACGTACAAAGAACTCTCACAGTCAATATTAAGAAAACAAACACGCCAATAAAAACTTGGCCAAAAATTCGAACAGATTCCTCACCGGGGAAGATCGACAGTAAAGTGACAATACCAGGCTTGAGCAACTGGAATGCTCATACACTGCTGATGGGGACACACTTTGGGAAACTGTTGGGCGGTTTCCTATAAAGTTAAGTATACACCTACCTTATGACTATAGTCCGTTACTGGCTATCTATCTCGTCAAGCAAAAATACAGCCATAGTGGAATCTTACTCAGGAGTAAGAAGCATAGACGACTGATGACACACAAGCTGGGGGAATCTCAATGCTTTCTACTAAGTGAAAGAAGCCAGACTCGAAAGCCTGCGCACAAGTATGGTTCTGCTTATATGACATTCTGGAAGACGTAAACTGGAGGATCAGAAAACAGATCAGTGGTTGACCAGGGCTGGAGAGAGGGGAGGTTGCCTGCAGAGGGACTCAAAGGCACTTTTAAGGGCGATGGATCTGTTCTCTGTCTTGAACATGGTTGTGGTTACATAGCTATGTACTTGCCAAAATTCATAGAACTATACACTAAAAAAGGTATATAGTTTTACCGTAGTAAACTATATCTCAGTAAACGTCATTAAAAAAATGCTGTGATTGTGCATAAAAGCTGACGCTGAGCTTCTTGGAAGCCAATGAAAAAGAAGTAAATGTGCTAACTTACATACTTCTATCTACAAGAAAAAGTTCCAGTTCTCTGTGTGACTAAATGTTTTCCTAGTATCAAAGTTGACAATTTCTCTCTTGGTGACATTGCACAGGAGTTGTGCATGGGATAATATTCTAAATAACAATTTCATAGAAATTACAAAAGTGGAATTCATACGACTATTTCCTATACAAATGTTGACTGTGGATAGAGGACATCAGGTGGTAAGGTTGGTGTGTGGCCTGGGAATCTGGTGGATTATCCACCCAGTAACCTTAGAGGGATTTTTCCTTGGTGAATGCACCAGAGCCAAGGGGCCACCTCTTAGCCTTGCTTGCTTATAAACCCCTGCTGCTGTTTCAGAGCTAGATGGATTCATCCTAATGCCAACCCAAAGGCCAATTTATTTATTTGCAACCAAAAGCCTAACCATCTAGCAAACTGGATGGTGGCATCCTCTGGCCAATACACTTGTTCCCAGCTTGAGGAGGCATGGTGAATAGTTGCTGGAATATCAACTCAGAGATTTGATTAGAACACTGACTCTGTGTTTTATGAGCTGAGTGTGACACTGGGTAAATTACCTAACTTTCCCTAAGCCTCAGATTTCTGAAATGCGGGAATAATAACACCTCTCTTATAAAAGTTGCTGTGAGGAGTAAATAAAATAGTATATATGAATTACTTAGCATAGTGCCTGGGCATGTCATAAGTTCTTAGTACATATTCATTCTAACTGGGTAGCCTCACTTAACAGCAAATTTGCAGATAGGTGGCTGATGAGCAATAGGTCTTTTGGATTATTCTCCTTTGAAACCAGAGTGATCCTTTTTTTTTTTTTTTTTTTTTTAAAGAAACTAGATGTAATTATTCCCCTGTTTAAAAGTCTTCAAGGATTTTGCACTGCAGTTAGAAACTCCTTATCATATTCTCCTAGGTGGTTCTAATTTTTGGCCACCGTGGTTGGAATCTCCTAGGGAACTTTAAAAACTACCGATGCCTGTTTTTCACCCTTAGAGATTGTGATGAAACTGGTCTGGGTGGTGACTGGGCGTTGGGACTTTCATGAACTCTCCAGGTGATTCCAGTGCGATATGACCTGACCCTTCCCTACTGTCTAACCGCATGTCTCACCACACCTTCTCTCCCTTCAGCTCCAACCACCAGGCCTCCTTTCTGATCTGTGTGTTGAGTTCTTTCTCCCCTCAGGAGGACCTAGTGCTTCCTCACTACTGAACCAGATGCTACCAACCCTTCCATGCCAACCCCACATTCCACCTGTTAGGACCCCGGCCCCTGGTCAGAACATGGCGTCGTCCTTCATATTGGGAATCTGGAAGTTTGGAGGGCTGGAAGTTTAACAATTAGAATCTTCTGTCACTGGTTGTACTTGGAAACGTGTGCATCTTTAGATATCAATTACATTATTCACAGGGCTAATCTGGTCTTCACAGTGAAGATGTGTAAGTCTGAGGTATTCAAAAGTCATCCGGGCTCTTTGGAGCCCTTTATGCAGGGTCAGGACCAGAGTGAGGCAGGTGATGCACTGGCTTCAGGCACAAAATTTAAGGAGGTACAAAAAAAAAAACCCTTCAGTAATTCAGATAAATAATATTTTAATGCAATATTTAAAAATCAGAATTTATGCAAAAAATGCATTTTGAAAAAATATCAGAATTGGAAGGAAAGACTGGCTCTATCTTGTGAATAAAGAAATACCAATGGGGACTGTTTTATTTCGTAGCTGTAGTGTACTTGAGAGAAGTTGATTCTGCTTGCTTTCTTGGGTTGTGTTTCTCAAACAAGGGTGATAGGGATTTCCAGAAGTATACAATTTGTGACGAAAATATTTTACAGTAAAACACAAATAGGCCAATCATGGGAAAGAATGCAAAATTTCTATGAAAGATTAAAAGAAATCAAACAGAAAACTGAGGAAATGTTTCCTCAGAAAGCTTTAGGGTGAGTCCTCAGAATTCTGGAAGAGCCACATTTTGTTTATTCGGCCACTGGTGGGGTCAGTGAGTGCGAGAGGCAGGGTCATAAAGCTTGTAATTAAAGAACATCAGAGTACAAGACAGTAGAGTTGGAATAATGTGCAGATTAGCTTGTGGCTGTACTTGGCTGCAAATTGGCCAGGGGGGGGACTTGAAATAATGGGAAGAGCCTCCAGGCTGATGAACTTCGTAAATGACCTTACACAAAGCTTTCCTGGCTGAGCACCTGCTCCCTAGTGCAAAATGAAAATGTTGGGACAGAGGAGGTGTAAGGTTCTTTCTAGTTTTAATATTCTGAGATATTTTAGGGGCACCTGGGTGGCTCAGTCAATTAAGCGCCCGACTCTTGATTTCGGCTCAGGGCATGATCTCAGGGTCGTGAGATCAAGCCCTGGGTTGGGCTCCCCGCTCAGCCGCAGAGCCTGCTTAAGATTCTCTGTCCCTCTCTCTGCCCCTCCCTCGCCACTCATGCTCTCTCTCTCTTTCTCTCTCTCAAAAAAAAAAAAAGAAAAAAAAAATCTGAGATATTTTGAAAGACAAAGGCTCCTGAGCCATCTTCCTTTAACATGTAAGGCATGAAGGTGACCAGCAGAGGGCAGCAAGTGCCCTCCAACTCCTCACCCCCACCCCTGCCCCGCCTTGTTTTTAAAGTAATTTTCCAAAATTTCCACCCGCCCAGGAAGGAGTTGTGGTCCTATAAAGGAAACTGTGTTTGAACCATTTGACAAGAGCCAGTCCTGAAAGAGATTCTCCTTTTCTTTTTTTAAATTTTGTTTTGTTTTTACATCTGTAAACTAAAAAGACATTCTTAAGACATTTTCTTGGCTCTGGGACTTCACTCTCTCTTGGTTTGGCTCCTGCCTCACTGTCCACTCCTTCTCTGTCTCTTGCTGGTTCCTGCTCATCTCTCTGACCCTTACATATTACCTGACAGGGCCTGGTCCCTGTTCCTCTATTTACACTCACGGCCTCGTGACCTCATTCTGTATCCGAATTCACATCCGTATCCCAGACTGCTTTCCCTGAGCTCCAGACTCACGTATCCATCTGCCCAAGGGACATCGCCGATTGGAGTTCTAACAGGACAAAATCCAGTATGTCCAAATCAAAAGTCCTGATTTCTGTCTCCTCCCCCAAAGTTGCTTTCCCTCACCTTTCCCAATCTCAGTAAATGACATTTCAAATTTTCTAGTTTTCAGGTCTTTCATTTTTCTGTCCTAACTCACATCCCGTATGTCATCAAAATGTATTTGTTCTATGGTTAAAATATGCAGCAGAATCTAACCACGCTTCACTGCAGTCACCACAGGGTCTCCTGACTAGACTACCAAGAAGGTAGACATGTTCTGGGCTGGATGGAAGTATAAAAGGATGTTAAAATGGGACTTTTGGGGTATTTGCTTTGTAAGATGCCCCAGAGGTCTATAATAATACAATAAGTATCAAGTGGACAAGCTTCTTACATTACCTGACCCTGAGTTGCTTCATACACCTGCAGGATCCGACTGCTACTGCTGTTCTCACCTCATTTCCCTGACCGTGCTAACTTAAGTACTCAGGTCGCAGCTGAAAGGCCCTGTTTATGTGAAGTCTCATGCTTCTCCTCTTGGCAAGCTTGGTCTGTGTGCTCATATGTCCTGGATCTGACTGTGGAATTTTGCGGACCGATGGTACAATTTTCACACTTTTTGTTTTTACCAAATCAATAACGATAATAGTGAGTTTCCTAGACTCTAAGACATGTCTTCGCTGTAGAATATTAGTATTATAAGTATGGAAATTTTGATTTAAAATCTGCACTAAAATACATTTATTCATTCTAAAAAAGCCACTTTGCTAGTGCCAGTCATAGTTTGAGTCTATGCCTTCTTTCGTAATCCATGCCAGACTCATTACTTCTGAGGATTAATAAATTATTTGGAAGATTATCAAAGAAATACTCCTCGCTTAATGTATGGAATTGACTGGTGACTGATTTATATCCTGGGACATTGTACAGTATGTGAGCTTCTTCTGCAGCCACCCCTCCACTCCCCTCCCGCGATGCAGAAGGGAGACATGAAGTCTCCACTGGGTGGGAGAGTCCTCAGTGACCCAAATCTGCCAGATTATTGACTTCAGAGATTAAAAGCCTAGTGGACAGGCAATAGGTGGAGAGGATTTCAAGTAATATTAAGAAGAGACAATTCGATGGGTTGGCCTGATTCCCTGTCCACTAGGGTTAACCATTCCAGTTTTCCTAAGAATGAGGGTTTCTCAGGGGCTGGGATTTCAGTGCTAAAATTGAGAAAGTCCCGTGAAAACTGGGTCACTTGGTCGTCCTATCTATCTGTGCATTGCTCTATGCTCTTGTGAGGAGACCAAGGTTCAGGGAAGGGGAAAGAGATAGAAGTGAAGACAGTTAAGTGTTTCTGTGAGCCATAGAGAGCTTTGAGAAAGGAAGAGAAGTAATCAGAGTGGGCCATTGAGAGGACAGTGGGGAGACAGAAACGAGTGTAATGCTTGGAGTTCTTACAGGCTTAAGTGGTGGGGCATGAGGTATGTGAAGAGTGTTACCAGTCAGGGTTCTCCAGAGAAACAGAACCAGTAGGATATGCATGGAGAGAGAGATTTTGAGAATTGGGAGTGTGGGGACTGGCAAATCCAAAATCTGTAGAGTCAGCTGGCAGGCTGGAAATTCAGGTTAGTGTTGATATTGTAGCCTTGAGGTCGAAATTTGTAGGCTGGCAACTCAGGCCCAGTTTCTATGTTGCCTCTTACGGAGGAATTGCTTCTCCTTTGGGAAACCTCAGTCTTGGTTCTTAAAGCCTTCAACTGATTGGATGAGCGCCCCCCCCCGGCCCATTATGGAGGTATTCTCTATAGATAAATGTTTCTGTGATTTGTTCCTCATAACCGACCACCTGGGCCTGCATGCACATAGGTGGGCTAAAGAATGTTATTTGTGAGACTCGTGCTGTGTGAATAACCTTGGGAGCCTAATTGTTTAAAATATATTGGGTGGCCTGCAGCTCTGGCCCTTCTGTTCTGGACGCCAAGAGGTACAGTCTTGTCTCACATCCCCTCCTGCTCCAGGCGGGGCTGGCCCCCCAGAATGGAATCCGGGAGGGGAGGCAGACACACATGGCTCAGGCTCCTTGAAAATATAGAAACATGATAACGTGGAAATGCAGCTCGCTCCAAACTGCACGTAGGCGAACAAATGTTTAATTTCAAACCCCGTGTTTTGCCCTGTAAATATGGCCCTTGTGGGGATGGTCAGCTGGAAGTGTCCCCTGAGGGGAGGACGCTCCGCCCAGGCGTCTCAATCCAGACTCCAGGCTGGCTGTCTCCACCGGGCTTCCCCAGCTGGTGAGGTGGATTGTTGTAAGTACCCGATTCGATGTCACTTGGCCTTATTCTCATTTCTTGCCTGCTATTCCCTTCGTCTATGTGTAGATTCCTTTCCTCTTCTGTTTCTATTAGGTTTCTATAATAATAATAATAATAAAATTTTCTTTCCTTTTCGAAACTGAAACAGGGCTGTGGTGAATCTTTTGTGCCGAACAGGCGGGGACTCTGTGTTATGTAAGGGCTACTAATGTAAATGTTAATCACACCAAAAAAATACCTTCGCAGCAACATCTAAACTGGCATTTGACCACACCACTGGGTGCCCTAGCCTACTTGAGTTGACACATAAAATTAACCATCATCAGGGGCAAATTGAGGGGTGGAGTGATGGGAGAATTGACCCTTTGTGAGGATGAGGTATGGATCCCCAAGTAGGGTCTACTTGATAGAGGGGCTAGCTGGGTCTTAGGAAATGGCTCATGCCACGAAGTGGTACAGCAGCCATGTGGACCCCCATAGAACACCCAGTGTGCCACCTGACAGAGGAAGCCTCAGGCACCTGCCCCACTCAGAGAAAAGATGGCGGAAGTGTCCGTAGCTGGACTTGTGTACCCAAGGCCACAATAACCTCTCCCCTCCTTACCGGGACTGCATGCTTGGTGTCTTAAGGGATTTCCACCCCTGCCCCCTTCCCTCTGCTTGCGAATGAACAGCAGGACGAGGAACGGGAAAAGGAAAGTTTATATGGTACCCAAGCAACCCTGAGCTGACTTCTCAAACCACTGGATGGAACTGAATTTTCTTGAAGGCACCTAGATTTCATAAATTGGTTAATTTAACACAAAACGGAAATATTGAACTGAAAAGATAGAATAACTAAAATTCAGGACTCAGACTTCCCCTAGCTCAAATGAGGGTACCACATGTCTCCCTGAGTGAGTAAATTCTGGGCCTGTCTTCCATCTCTCTGTCCCTTCCTTGCACAGCCCAGGAACCCGAGCTCAGGTGTTTGCCTCGTCCTTACCCATCTGCGGGAGAAAAATGGCTTTGGAGCTCAACATTTTCTGGTCAGAGGTTTTATAAAAAGTTGGGCCCAAAGTTCTCCACTTTCTTTTTGTGCCTTCCTATCCCTTCCCCCCTTCCCTCCCATTGTTTGTTTGTTTCCCAGCATATTTTATTATTTTACCAGGGTTATTGATATGAAGAACTAAGCTCATCATTTCTGGAAACTGAACCCATTTAAAAACATTTTTGAATTTAAAATAGAAGCTCTTCATTAGATCTTGTAGCAGTTTGTCATTTTAGAACTTCTAAGTTGTTCTAAGAGATTCTAAGTTGACTTTTTGTGTTTTCTTGTCATACAACTCTCTTTTGGTGATATTTTTAGCTCTTTAGATTTCCACGGGGTACTTTCACAACCCACCGCTCATGCAATTTGCTTCTTTACTCACTGATTGCTTTGCATAGGCCCCTCCAGGCCCAGACCAGCTGCTCAGGTTTTATAAGAGGGGCCTTTGCTATGTGAGCTGAGCTGCATTGGGCAGGCAGGGACAGCAAGATGGTGTCACAGAGGCAGATCCTCATATCCTTGTTGCTGTGGGTCTCAGGTGAGAAACTGAAAAGTGCCATAATCTTTTTGGAGTAGTGTCATTTTAGAGTTTAAAAAAATTTTAAGATATATAATGAGAAATCCTGGCTATTTCCAAAATAGACCCAATTATGTACTGACATGTAATACCATTAGAAAGCACATTTACAATGACATATTTCAGCGTGTCGGTGATAAAGTGTGTCTGTCTCATCATTATCTATTCTGATTGCAGGTGCCTATGGGGAGATCACAATGACTCAGTCTCCAGGCCCCCTGGCTGTGTCTCTAGATCAACGGGTCACCATGAACTGCAAGGCCAGTCAGAGTGTTAGCAGCTACGTAGCCTGGTACCAGCAAAAACCTGGGCAGGCTCCCAGGCTCCTCATCTATGGTGCATCCAACAGGGCCACTGGCATCCCAGACCGGTTCAGCGGCAGTGGGTCTGGGACAGACTTCACCCTCACCATCAGCAACCTCAAGGCCGAAGATGTGGCGGATTATTACTGCCAGCAGTATGATAGCAGTCCTCCCACAGTGCTTCAGCCTCGAACACAAACCTCCTCCCCAGGGCCACGGGTCAGGGAGGTTTGCTGCCCCAGCTGCTTCCTCCCCACTCAGCCCTGAACATGTGCATTCCCGTATCTGCCTGAGAAGTCACGTCTCCTGACTTACTCCTTGGAGGGCTTCTAAGGCCCAGCAGAAAATGAAGGGAGTTGGCTTTTCCTGCATCCCTTTTTGTGGGAGATGAGTGAAGACAAATGCTGTGAAGATGTCTTAGGGATGCCGTCAGGAGTCTTTGTGCCCCAGGAACCTGCATGTTTCCCAGGGACCGACGGCAGGAGTGAGCCAGGAAGGTCTGTCTCTAGCCTCTGACGAAATTTACCTCCCTTCTCGCTTCTCTCCTCTCCATTTCTCCCAGGCATGCTCATTCTCACAAAGGCAATTCTCTCATTCTTTTTTTTTTTTTTTAAAGATTTTATTTATCTATTTATTGGGGGGGGCGAGGGAGATGGAGAGAATCTCAAGCAGACACCCCGCTGAGTGCAGAGCTGACAACCACTCCATCTCACGACCCTGAGATCTTCACCTGAGCTGAAACCAAGCGGCGGATGCCCAACCGACGGAACCACCCAGGTGCTCTGATTCTCTCATTCTTTAACCCTGTCACTTTAGGAACACGGGATACTGTTCTTCAGCACCTTTTCTCACCATTTGTCACCTTTTTTCTTTAGAGTCATCCCTTGGGCATTCAGGTCTAATCTTGTGACCGAAGGAAATCGAGGCTCTAAGTGTGCCATAACTTGAGTCCCTTGGAAAACATTTCATTAACATGTCCAGTTCCGTGTGAAAACAGAAAAATTCCAAGCATCTTTGTATTATTTCTTCACCTCCTTCTGAAATACATGGGTTGATGAACTTTAGCTTGGGGAAAGACCGCAGCAAACCTGGTCACTCTTACCTACAAAACAGCTTCTCAAATAATTAGAAATATATTTCAAGGATCGATATTAAGGGATTCATATCCTTCATTCAAGGTATGTTTTCTGAGCGCTTCCTCTGCCGTCAAGAGCAAAGACCTCAGCTTCCGCCCCGGCTGGGAGAGCCAGACACTAAACAACGGCATCAGTAAATATTTACTATGTTATGTTGGAGGAGCTACAAAGGAAAGTAAAGGAAGGAAGGGAATCAAATCTTGCTGGGGTAAGAGTGAGTAGAAATTTAAAATCAGATGACGTATTAGTTAGCTATTGTCATGTCATAAATCACCCACAAAATACAGTGGCTTAAAATGGTAGCATGTTTATTGCTGTCATGTTTATTGGTTGGCTGAGTAGTTCTCTTAATATGGGCCGAGCTTGATTGATCTTGATTGATCTTGGCTGGCTTGCTTGTGTGTTTAAGGTTAGCCGACAGGTCAACTGGGTGCTCGTGATATAGAAAGGCTCACATTTCTTCCATATTTTTCAGATTTCTGTGGTCGGCTGACCATCAGCCGGTGCTGTCTGGGTGACCGGTCCTCCTGTCTCTCAGCAGCTGGCAGACTAATCCCAACTTTCTTTGACAGTTAGCAGGGTCTCAAGTGAGAAAGTAAAAGCACATAAGGCCTCTTGAAGCCTAACCTTAGTACTGACACAATGTCCCCTTTGATGTGTTAATGTATTCTAATGATTGATGCGGTTGATCCCATTGAAGGAGAGGGTAAGTAGGTCCTAGCTCTTGATAGGAGGAACTGCAAAGTTACATTGCAGAAAGCACTGGTAAAGGGAAGGATCAAGAATAGGGGAGCCGTTTTTGCAATCAGTCTACTATAGATGGTCATGGAAGGCTGCACTGAGAAGGCTTCACTTAATGTTTTAATGTGGTGAGGAAAGGAACCATAGGAATATTTCCAGACAATAGTGGTGTAGTTGGTTCCAGTTCGAGGAAACAGCGCATTTCTGAGGCCGGGATGTGATCAGCATGCTGGGGAAGTAGAAGGAGGCCAGTGTTGCTGCAGTGGGGTGTGCTAGGGGGAGGGTAGTGCAGATGAGATCAAAGAAATAACAAGGAGGCCACCTTCTGTAGGACTTGGTGGGCTTCTCTAAGGACTTGGCTTTTATTTGGAATGATGTGGTAAGTGGGAGAGTTTTGAATAGAGCAGGACATGATTTGATACATAGTTCAACAGGATCCCTCTGGGAGGCAAGACTGGAAAGATAGCGGTTGGGAGGCCGTTGCTGTCATCCAGGCTAGAGAGGGTGACAGCTTGGGTTTGTGGCAGTGGCAGTGAAGGAGGCAAGGAGTGATATATTTTGAAGATAGAGATGACCATATGCTGATGGTTTTTATAAGGAGTGTGAGAAAAAGAGAGGTCTCAGAGTGACTCCAGAGTTTTTCTCTGAGTACTAGAAGGGTGGAGTTGCCATCTGCTTGGATAGAGAAGACTGTGGGAAGAGTGGATTTGGGGAGGAAGATCAGGAATTTGGTTTTGGGCATTTTAAGTTTGAGATGGGTATTAGACTTCCACGTGCAGCTGTCAAGTAGACCATTGGATATATGAGTCTAGAGTTCACGGAGAGAATTGGACTGGGGAGCTTGGAATATGATATCCAATGGAATGAGCATTGACTAGATCAGAGGCCCAAGGGCTGAGGTCTGAGGCAGCGGAGATGAAGAGGAACCAGTAAAGAAGTCTGGGAAGGAGCAGTCGGATGGAAGACCAGCAAGATAGTGGGATGCCCTGGAGTTCAGAGCAAAAGGTATATTAAGGGGGAGTGTGTTGTCAACGTGTTAAATGGTGCTGCTGGGTCTAGTGAGATGAGGACTGGCATGCGGCCATCAGACTTGGCAATGTGGAGGTCACTAACGACCTTGAGAAGAGCAGTTTCAATGAGATGACGGAGGTAAACGCTTGAATGTAGAAAGCTCAAGAAAGAATAGGGATAGAAGATCTGGGAATGGTGACTGTAGACAGCTGTTTCAGTGAGCTTTATGGTGAAGGAGAAAAGTGAAACAGACTATAACTGGAGGGAGATGTGATGTCAGGGAGTTTTTAAAAAAGATGTTTGCGTATTGATGGGAATGATGCTTAAGAGAGGAGAACATTGGTAACTCAGGGAAGAGGGAGAAGTGCCAAGCGATACCGTTGAGGAGGTAAGAGGTATGGGATCAGAGGGAGTGGCCTCAGATGGGAGGGCAGGCTGCCTCTCTACAGTGCCGGGAAGGAAGGCGGAGTGTGGCGATGATACCCATATCAGCGGATCAGAAGACGGATGGGCAACCCGGGGACGTTCTCTTCTGAGCCCCTCTCTTGACCTAGGAAATAGGAAATGGGGTACTTGGCTTTAAGTTAGGTTGGAGGAAGAGTTGTTAGAACTTGAAGAAAGATGGAAAGAGAAAGAGTGAAGACTGACTAGAACAGGGAAATGAAGTATGATTGTGGGGCAGGAAGAAGGGCCCTCAGGAAGTGAGTGGTCATGAATCAAAGTTGGAGAAGTCAGGACTGCTGTGTGTTTTCCTCCAGCAGGCATGTGGAGGGTTGGGACTTTGCTACATGAAATGAAATAATGGAAGGCTGAAGAAGTTCTTGTGTATAAGGGAGTCATTATAAAGAAGGATCAGGGAATTTAAGCTGAGGAAGAAGGGAAATGAGACCATGAACGGCTTAGCGACAGAGAAAATGTAGAAAGGTCAATAGATTTGTTAAAAGCTAATTTTCAGAAAACAGTAAAATTATGACTCTCACGGAGATATAGTAATGATGAACACATGTTAAATTATTTTACTCACGTGGTATGAGGGGACTAGGAAGATGTTGTAACTGGTTCAAAGGAAAAGTCAAAACACACAGATATATATGGAGTAAAGGAATGAACTGCAGATAGAGGCAAGCTGGTTTTCCAAGGTGAGGTAAGAAGTCAATTAAATTACTACTAGACAGGACAGAATCATCCATCAGTTACCAACAATTTATAAAGAGTTGCAAGACAGCTCAAAGACAATGACCAGGGGTGGACTCTGATAACCTGGAAAGGTACGCTACAGACATGCCCAATTTTCCATGGAAACACAACATATATTTTTCCTATAGATTTCAGGTCTTACTCTAATGAAAGCTAGAAATTATTGGCTGTGGCATACCCAGTGGAGTGAGCTGCAGAGCTCTTAGAAGTGGACAAGGCTGAGATACTCAACATTTTTTTTTTTAAAGATCTTTTATTTATTTATTTGAGAGAGAGAGAGAGCGCACTCCCGAGCACATGAGCAGCGGGGAGCGGCAGAGGGAGAGGGAGAAGCAGACTCTCCGCTGAGCAGGGAGCCCAATGCCGGACTCCACCCCAGGATCCCGGGATCATGACCTGAGCTGAAGGCAGAGGCTCAACCGACTGAGCCACGCAGGCGCCCCTGAGATGTTCAACATTTTAATGATGGAGAACTTGTCATTATTTTGCGATGACGCATCTAAGGCATGGCCACCAGAGTGAGTGATCAGGATTGGGTGAGGAAGAGACAGTTTAGAGGACGATCAACCAAACAACTGAGAGAGCAGGATAATGGAAGGATCATATATTGAATATACCGAAACCACCAGGAATTGTGACAGGCATGTGAGAGGCTCTAGGAGGTGGGAACTAAAAGTGACCACAAACTTCCACCTAGGGAGGAGGTTCTGCGTGGGGACAGCAGTTGGAAGGAATGGGAGGGGTGGTTGGGACCTGAGTGGAGAGCACCAGACTGGGGCTGTCATGACTCGCACGAGGCCCAGAGAGAGGGCTGAAGTCAGATTTAAAGGAAGTGAATGGGAAAACAGAGAAGGAGACTAGAGCTCTTTTGAAGAGGAGTCCCAGCTGCAGATTTTAAAATGACACCATGCCAACCTTCTGCCCCACACCCCAAGCTGAACAAAACAAACAAATGAACTGCATCTGTAATCGTGGCTAGTAAGTGAGAAGCAGCTGGGACACCCACCCCCTTGCCCAGTTGTGCTGGTTTATATTTGGGGTCATGTCATTGGGACAGTACGTCCTGATGTTGCAAGGCCGTAGCTGGTCATATTGTCTTTAGCTTGCAGGCTGCTGATGGCGAGAGTGAAGTCTGCCCTAGAGCCCCTGCCCCTGAACCAGGCGGGCACCCCGTTAACTCAGGTGGCAGGGAGGTAAGTGAGGGCCTTCGGCCCCTCCAGGTCCGCGCTGGCACAGCTTAAGCGGTGCTTCCCGGCCACGCGGAGGAGGCTCTCACTGGCCCTGCAGCCAGTGAGGACTCTGTCCTGGGAAACAGACAAGCAGGCAGCCGCCTGGGGGGTGCCGTGTGCCCACTGGAACCTGCCGTCGCAGGCACAGTGGGCTGATGCGGAGATGCTGTGATCCCCGTAGAGCCAGGATGGGCTCCCAAGGTGAGGCCAGGCCCAAGCAAGCCTGTGCGGTCAGTGACATTCGCTTCCTGTCCCCTCCCAAGGCCACTCTTCTCAGGGAGCACGAGAATCGCCCCCGAGGGAACGCTCAACTTGGGGACGTTCTCTCACCTGGAACACAGACAGGAGCATGAGCCCGAGGATCTGGGATGGTGGCACCATCTGGCTGCCTCTCACCGTCCCGAGGCTGCTCAGACCCTGTCCCTAGAAAAGACCCAGTGATCAGCATGGGGCTATAGGGCTGGGCCTGTGGTGGAGGCAGTAGGGGTGGGAGGATGGTGCAAATCTCCGTGCAGGATGAAGGCAGAGCTGGCAAAGTCAAAGGTCGTGGTGATTCCTGGTGAGGCAGCCTGCCAGCCGCTCTCCTGGGCTGCCTGCCCGTGCCCGGCCCTACCCCTGACAAATGACCAACAACTAGAATTACTGGTTAGGAGATGACAAATCCCATGTGGCTTAGCCTGCTCGTGTTTGGGAAGTCACTGGGAGCCACTTGGGAGGGCATTTTGCAGAAGACAAAGAATTAGCTCATGAGAGAGAAAGTGTTGAGGTGATAGGTAGAGGGTGTGCTCTTGACCTGCGGGCTGGGAGTCACACAGGTTTGTCCTCTGTGCTTTGTCGTGGTGCCTGTACATGACACGCCAACGTTAGAGGCAGGGTGAACCCGAAGTCGGGCACTGATTGTTCTCCACTCTGAGTAGGAGTGACCCCTCCGCCTGGGCGGGTTTCCGGGGGGACACGACCTTGGTTTCCAGGATGGAGCAGATGGAGAGTCCCGGGCTTATCCACACCGAGGCAGGTGCCTTGATTAGTGTCGGTTCCCAGCCTTCACCAAGGTTCCACGCTCAGCCCTCTCACCCTTTCCAGGTCCTGAGGGCATTTCAGGACTCGGTTTAAAGGCCATCTACTTAGTGGGGCCGACTTCCCCTCCTCATCTGAACCAGGCCACCCTGTTTCACTCTTTATAACCCCACGGCTTTCTCTTCCTGACAAGAATCACAACTTGAAATGCATTATTGTGCTAATGTATGAGATTTTAATTCTGGGGATTAAGAGTGTTCCTGAAATAACCTATATCCTAATGGTAGGGCAGCCCCAGGGCACTCCCCCACATGGCTTCTCAGACAGGCTAGAAGGCAAAGATTCAAGAAACTGGTCCCCAAATCCCTTGGGACACGCTTGAGCTACACTTGGAAATTTCTGGTGACCCCAAGTCCCACAGGGTGTTCTGAGAGCAGGTGTCCCCTTTGAGCACAACCTCAAGCTCTTCTGAGCTGATTTGCATGTTATGCCATTAGACAGAGCTCCAGGCTGCTCTCAGCATCCTTAAAGGCAGCTGGTCAGGCCCCCTGAGGAGCAGCCTCTAGTCCAGCTCTCAGAGATGGGGTTCAGGGCTCCCCTGCTGTGGATCCTGCTGCTCTGGGCTCCAAGTGAGAGGGGGGCATATGGAGAAATGGTGGGCAAACCTCACTGTGGCCACGATGCTTTTGGTGTCTCCGGGTTCTTGGTGGCTGGAATTCAAGCATTTGGTATAGGTTTCCAGTTGCTCAGTTACCTTTCGTCTTCTGGTTCCTCCGAGTGTTGTCCATGACTTTGACTACAAGGGTCCTCAGTGCTGCGGGCCTCCACTGGGATGCTCTCAGCATATCTGTTAAATTTGTTGTGTTTATCATTCCAGGCTCCACTGGGGACATTGTGCTGACCCAGTCTCCGGGCTCTTTGACCATGTTTCCAGGGCAGAGGGCCACCATCTCTTACAAGGCCAGCCAGAAAGTCAGTGACATTTGGGGCATTACCCACTACATGACCTGGTATCAACAGAAATCAGGACAGCATCCTAAAGTCCTGATTTATAAAGCATCCAGTCAAGAGTCTGGGGTCCCAGCCAGGTTCAGTGGCGGTGGGTCTGGGACTGATTTCAGCCTCACAATTGATCCCGTGGAGGCTGGTGACGCTGCCAACTATTACTGCCTGCAGGGTAAGGAGGCTCCTCCCACTGTGCTCTGGGTCTAAACAAAAACCTCCCCAGGCAACTGCTCAGTGAGGCTTAACTCCCTCGGATGTTGCTCCTCATGACCCGGGGTCTCTGGGTGGTTTGGGTAAAAGGGTCAAACTATGAAAGAGGAAGATCTCAAACTGACATGTGTCTCTGTGTGTGTGTTTTCCACATAACCTGTTTTATAATTTAACGATCATGTTACTACAAGACTCACATAAACATCCCTCCATGGTTGTTTAGAAACCTAAGAATTGTGATGTAGTTATCTGTGCTCCTTTGATTCAGATTTCTCCATCTCCGTGTCTTTCTCAGAAACTAGTTCTTTTGTCCTAGATATATTTACTTATCCTTTTCTCCTTGTCCAATTTTCATGTCCTTTTTCTATGATACCCACCATGGACCTGGCCAAGGTCTTCTCTTGTCCTCTCTCTTTTTCTATTTTCTGGAACATTACAGGTAGAGTGGTCTCCAGAAGCTTGAGTGTGCACAGTGACAAGCATGGAAGGTCAGTTTTTACAACCCTCCTCACCCCTACCTTGGCCTCCCTTGGGCTTCTATATCCTCCCCAGGGGGAGCTGGGGAAACTGACAAATAGTGCTCTGTAACATTTCCCTCTGTTCAGATTCCCCTTAGTTTCTAAGTTTGTAACACTATCTCAGCATATAGGAAACTTTCTTGTTGTATTCATTTCTTATTGTTCCATAGCAAATTACTACTAACTTAGTGGCTAAGACAACACACATTGATCATCACACAGTTTCTAGAAGTTAGGTGTCTGGGCAGAGTTTAGCTGGGTTCTCTTCTTGGGGTCTCCCAGGATGAAACCAAGGTGTTGGCCAGACTCCATTCTCATCTGGAGTCTTGAAGAATCTGTTTCCAAGGTCATTCAGGTTGTGGGAAGAATTCTTTTCTTTGTGACTATCTGACTAAGGGTCCTGGCCTTTGGTGGCTGCAGGCCAGAGGTCACATCAATGTCCTAGAAGCCACTCAAAATTCCTGACGTGTGAGATACTTACTAATCAAACCAGCAAGGGGAAATCTATCAACAACAGAGAGGGCTTAGTTCTCCCTTAAGGGCTTTGTCCTGATTTAGTGACGCCCACCCAGCATAATCTCCATTTTAATGAACTCAGAGTCAACTGATTTGGGATCATAATGACATCTGCAAAATCCCTTCACCTCTGCAAGATTGTATGGGCTAGAAGTAAGTCACAGGCTCTGGCCACACTAAATGGGAGGGCATGAACCCTGGGCTGTGGGTGTCATGGGGCCACCCTAAACTCTTCTATAACTGTCGTACTACATGGGGTTTTTTGTTTGCTTGTTTCCATTCTCTTTCTCCCAAAAGGCTCCAGTGCCCAGGACATCAAATATGAAAACTCCTCCCAGGTAATGGATCATGAACAGCATCAGACCGACCCCTCAAGGCCCTGTTTCCATTCCAGCTTCTCATATTTCTCCTATTGCTTCCCAAATGAAGAAATAGCCAATGTTTCCCTCAGCCTAGTGTTAAATTTGTAATAACACGATAAACAAATAATATTAGAAATGTTATTTGAAAAATGCCTGAATTAGAAAAGAAAGAACCATCTCAAACCAATGACCTAAGCTTCTACCCTAAGAACCTAGAAAATAAAGAGCAAACAAAATCCAAGCAGGTAGAATGAAGGAAATATAAAAATTAGAGTGGAAATTAATGGAATATATATTCTAGCTTCTCAAAATTTAGGATCCTTTTGAAACCAGCATGGGGTAGAGAGCTAAATGTATTGTGCTAATGAGCCAACAGCTGCATGTCCTTCAGTTTCGGAAAGAGAGGTGTTTTGGCTCAACCTTATAGGCAGGTTCTCTTCTCTAGATGGAACCAGTGCCTATCATTCATGGAACATCCTTGAGTATATCTAGGCTCCAAATCACACACTGGGCTTCTAGTTTTCCTATGCTTTGGGAGTTCAGAGGTATTTGCAGAGACCTAAATGAATGGACAGGGTCTCAGTTCAGCAGCAGCTGGGGAAAGAGGAGGCAGACCTGTGGGGGTTGGGATTTTCCGATGGAAATTATGTACAGCAGATTCTTATCACAGAGGGAATTCACCACAGAGGAAATTCACCTCCGGCACTGCCCCTTTCTTTGCTAATGGGATTGAAGTAAGCTGTCTGGACAGGAACATGTAAGTGATGTCCTGGTCCAGAGGTACACACACCTCACAAAAGCACCGAGAACCTTCCCTCTCCTATGCCGGCCTAACTTATACAGGTGGAAGGACCACACGGACTTAGAAGCCAGGACCTCCTCACCCACACGCTGCTGATTTGCATCTTCCTCTGAAATCATAAAACCCTCAGAATTGTTTTTAAGAGGCGTTCTTTATGAGAGCAGGTGTTTAGCCTGTGACAGGACTCAGCCAGCATAATGGACTTTCCGGCTCAGATTCTCAGCGTTTTGCTGCTCAGTGTCACAGCTGAGAAAGAAGGGAAGCTCAAAACTTAGAACCTCTTTGCCATCAGAGCTGGAGTCTAAGACCAGCTTTTTCTTTTTTTTAGGTTGAGTCTTATGGTAAATCTGTATGTTGCCTGGTAGGAAGACATTCTCTACCTCTGTTTCTGCTCCCTTCCATCTCTTTCGTCTCTCCTATGTGATCTTAGTTTCCGGTGGGGGAAATCATCTTGACCCAGTCTCCAGCCTCCCTGGCTGCTTCCCAAGGGGACAGACTCACCATCCCCTGTAGGACCAGCACCAGTATAAGCTCCAGCAACTTAAACTGGTACCAACAGAAGCCTGGAGCTTCTCCTAAGCTTCTTGTTTACGGCACAGCAAGCCTGGCTTCGGGGGTCCCAGTTCGCCTCAGCTGCGCTGGATGTGGGATCTCTTACTCTCACCATCAGCGCCCTGGAGGCCAAAGATGCAGCCCACTCTTCCTGCCAGCAGAGGGCAGCCACCCACCCGCAGTGTCAGAGACAGCACCAAAAACTCCTCCAGCAGCTGTGGGCCCAGCTGCTCTCCCTCAGATACCGTGAA
This sequence comes from Phoca vitulina, assembly GCF_004348235.1. Taxonomy (NCBI): domain Eukaryota; kingdom Metazoa; phylum Chordata; class Mammalia; order Carnivora; family Phocidae; genus Phoca; species Phoca vitulina. Next base: position 12,079,831 of record NW_022589715.1, on the reverse strand, counting down.
GGTCATGGGTTCTGCTTCCGTGTCTGGGAGACCTCACGGTGGCCCTCTACGGGGCCTGGGCTTACTGACTGTAGAAGACGCTTGGCCTTCAGAGGGAAGGGGAGGAACAAGGCCTGGGGAATGAGTCAGTTCTCAGTGGGTTCCAGTTCGGTGGCAGCCTGGGTCACGAAGGGAAGGGTGCAGGTGTCACGCCCTTCCTCCAGAGCATTACTCTTTCTGTGTTTGTGTTTGTTGTTTGTTTATACAGAGAGAGCACAAGTAGGCAGAGCGGCCGGCAGAGGGAGAAGCAGGCTCCCCACTGAGCAGAGAGCCTGACGTGGGGCTCGATCCCAGGACCCTGGGATCATGACCTGAGCCGACGGCAGACGCTTAACCGACTGAGCCACCCAGGCGCCCCCTCCCACTCTTAGGTCATCTTATAACAACGTTACTTTCTGCACTGCCCCATAAGGCTTTCTTTGCTAATGGGATTGAATTAAGCCTGCCTGGACAGGAACACGTAAGTGATGCCTTGTACCAGCGGTACACACACCTCACAAAAGTACCGAGAACCTTCCCTCTCCTATGCCCGCCTAATTTATACAAGTGGAAGGACCACAGAGACTTACAAGCCAGGACCTCCTCACCAACACCCAGCTGATGTGCATCTTCCTCTGGAACAAATAATCCTAAAATTTGTATGGAACCAGAAAAGACCCCGAATAACCAAAGGAATGTTGAAAAAGAAAAGCAAAGCTGGCGGCATCACAATTCCAGACTTCCAGCCCTACTACAAAGCTGTCATCATCAAGACAGTATGGAACTGGCACAAAAACAGACACATAGATCAATGGAACAGAATAGAGAGCCCAGAAATCGACCCTCAACTCTATGGTCAACTAATCTTCGACAAAGCAAGAGAGAATATCCAATGGAAAAAAGACAGTCTCTTCAACAAATGGTGTTGGAAATACTGGACAGCCACATGCAGAAGAATGAGACTGGACCATTTTCTTAGCCCATACACAAAAATAAACTCAAAATGGATGAAAGACCTAAATGTGAGACAGGAATCCATCAAAATCCTAGAGGAGAACACAGGTAGTAATCCCCATGACCTCGGCCACAGCAACTTCTTGCTAGACACGTCTCCAAAGGCAAGGGAATCAAAGGCAAAAATGAGCTATTGGCGCTTCATCAACATAAAAAGCTTTTCGGTAGAGATAAAGTGGTGGTAGAAATAGAAAAAAAAGGGAACTCTGACAAAACAGTTACAGCCTACATCGCACCATTATTGTGCTAGTCAATGTCTGACAACCAGCTCTCCAGAAAAATAAAAGTTCTGGTTTGTAGTGTTTGCCAATTTCCATAAATGTAGTTAAATTTAAATATCTTACACACTTGATAGAACAGCTCTATCGGCTCTTGATAGAACAAGATGAAAACTATTAGGGAATAGAAGACATAAGCAACATTACCAACCAACTTGAATTAATTGCTAAAGAACAGTAAAGCACAAGTGGAAAAATGTGTATCCTTGTGGAGAGCACCTTGAACATTTGCCAAGATGAACCATTCCCTGTGCCATAAAACAAGTCTAAGTAACCCTAAACACGTGGAAATTTTACAGAAAATGTTCTTTGACAACAAAATAATTAAGTTAGAAGCAGTAACAATAAATTATTCACAAAATCCTCACATATGATGGAATACCTTTCTATATAACGTATGGATAGAATAATATATTGTAATAATTTTAAGTGAATATTACATAATCGGATAATATCAAATACAACTAAATGATAAGCGTGTCAAAATTTGTGGGAGGTTAAACAATACTTAGACGGAAATAAATAGCATTAAATGCCTATATTCAGAAAGAAGAAATATTTATTTATTTATTTAATATTTTTACAGCATAAGGAATCGAGTCAGTGATATTGTAATAGCATTGTACGGTGACAGATGTGAGCATAGAACAATGTATAAACTCGTTGAATCACTATGTTGTACACCTGAAATAGTATATAGCATTGTGTGTCAACTACGCTCAAACAAAAAAAAGAGGAAACATTTAAAGTCTATGATCCAAACTTCTTCTGTAAGAATCCAAAGAAAAAGACGTTCTGGTCCAAGGTGGTGGTATAGGAGGCTTCTGAATTCACCTCCTCCCGTGGGCACACGGAATCTACAGCTACACATGGGACAACTCCCACTTTGAAAAATCCAGAAACTAGCTGAGGGACTCCTACACATTGGGTTAAAGAGGAAATACCCACACTGAAACAGGTGCACAAAGCTGGGACACGTTCTTGCCATAAACTCCACCCCCAACGCACAATATATGATTGGAAGGGAACTTATAAATACCTGCTTCTCCCTGAAGAGCGAAGGGTTTGGACCCAACTTCCAGTGCCCCAACTTCTAAGACTTCCACCTGAGGAACCATCCCCCAAACACCTCCGTCTGGAAGCCAGGGGGGTGTGCACGGAGACCCCCAAAACAATAGTAGACAAAGAAACAGGGAGCAGACAGAACGGCCCACCTCCCAGTCTTACCCTCAAAGAGGGCTATTTTCATTTCTTAAAAGCTGCTGCCTGAGGGTTAGACTTCTAATTCGGAACACATCCAGGGGCTGACTACATTCCTCTCTGGAAATCAGGGAAGCCTGTGGTTGCACTCTGCATTTTCTCTCTGCCCAGCTCCAGGTCCCTGGTGTCTACCTGGAAAGAGCTGGTGCACCCGTCTGGCGTCCGGGTTTTATGGCTGCCATCCAGACCAGTACCCCTTGACCACCTGGCTCTGGTGGCCAGCAGGACTTGAGTTCTCAGACCCACAGGGCTAGAGCAAATACAGACAAGTAAGTATTTGCAAAAATGACATTTGTGTGTTAGAACTGGCAAAATAATACTGGCAATAAATTTGCAAATATTCCAGTAAACTTGCAGTAAACTTACAAACAGATAGACTTACAAGAATAATATTCGTGTATTATAATTTTATATAGTACAATAAATATGTATGTATAATACATGATTAAGACTTTATTAATTTGGTTTACTGATTATAAGATTTTTCTGGATTGCTTTTCTGCAATTTCATTTATTATGGCATCAACATTTGTACTTTTAGCAAATTCAATTTCCATACATAATTGAAAATGACATCAGTCTCTTTCGGCGAATACAAGACCTCAAATATTTTTTGAAAATTTTTAACTTTGAGAAGGCGTTTATTTTCTGATGCAAAAACAAAAAACAAAAAAAAACAAACTTGAGCTGTTAGGAATATTTTATAGTCTGCGACAGCATTTATGATGCCTTTCTGATAAATTATTTTGAAATGTAAATTTTAATATTTCTAGACCTGATGAACCATTTTTTGAAAAATGACTTAACTCTTCACGCAAATCAGTTTTCCGTAAATCTGAATTTAATGTTAGATATAAATGTATACAATGATATTTTAATGTTTCGTCTGACATTTCTTGCAATATGTGGATATAATACATGAAACTGAAAGTAGCTCCATAATTTGCCTACCTCAAAACACCTGTTTAATGCATTCTATCACTGTCTCTTCAATTACAAAGAAAAGAATCTTAAAATTGTCTTACTACAGATTGTTTTGTTTGAAGCTTCATATAAAATAGTGCTCTTTTCCATCAAATGTGACAATATTTAAATTTAATATTTACTTCTAAGACTGTGGATACCTAGTTTACATTGCTGTAACAGTTTTCAAAACTGAGATTCCAAATTCCCTGAAGAATTCTCATAATTCTTTTTTGACAGATCTGTATGCTGTTCTATGCTCATCACCAGTGTAGCTGCTGTCTCTCCCCATACAACACTATTTACCATTGACTGTGTTCCCTGTGCTGTACCTTTCATCCCTGTGACTTACTTATCCCATACCTGGAAGCCTGTTCCTCAAACTCTCTTTCACCCCTTTTGCCTTCCCCGCTGTCCCCTTCCCCTCAGGCAACCACCAGTTTGGACTCTGTATGTATTCATGGGTCTTTTCTGCTTTTGTTTGTTTTGCTTCATGTTTTAGAGTCCACATATAAATGAAATCATATGGGTTTGCCTTTCTCTGTCTGACTTATTTCTCCTCACATAATACCCTGATGGTCCATCCACGTTGTCGCAAATGGCAAGATTTCATTCTTTCCTGGCTCAGTAAAATTCCATTGTATATGTAGACCGAATCTTCTTTATAGGATTAGGAGCTTATATCTGTTATGAATTTTAAAAAGTCTATTTGGTGCTTGAAGAACAAAATTTTACTAATCGTTCTCAGCCATATTTCCTGTGGGGATGTCATGTATAGAATGCGATCTAGAGAACATCGTGCAAGAGCGGTTAGGGTCACTGGGAAAGAAGAAGGTCAAGGAGTGGGAAAATAAGCAATAATAAATTCTGAATGATATCAAATATCCTATTAAAAATGTAGCAAAATCTGTTAGCTCCAAAATGTATGTGATTCTGTTGTCACCAATATGCCTCACGTTTCTGACTCTCGGGCTGACAAAATGTAATTGACCAGTGCACTCAAGGCTGGGAGGGTTGGGATGAGGTTCAGGTCAGCTCTCCCTTCCAGCTTACTGCTCACACAGCAGGTTGATCACGGCCGTTCTGGAGCTGGTTCTGCCCCGCCAGGGCTGTTGCAGCTGAGGGGCCATAACATGGTCCAGAGCACTCAGCTGCACGTTACTGCCCTGATTCTCCAGCATCTGCCACTCACGCCCGCCCAGAGACTCTGCTGGGCCTGCTCCACACTCAAGCAACACATGTGCAGAGTGGTGACAGCCAGACAGAGAGGTTTGTGTTCGGGGCTGAACCACTGTGCGAGGATCATGTATACTTTGCTGGCAGTAATAAACCCCCACATCGTCAGCCTCCACCCTGCTGATTCTCAGGGTGAAATCCGTCCCTGACCCGCTGCCACTGAACCTGTCTGGGACCCCAGTGAGACGGTTGGAAACCGTATAGATCAGGAGCTGTGGAGACTGGCCTGGCTTCTGCAGGTACCAATTTAAATAGCTGTTTCCATTACTGTGCTGGATGCTCTGACTGGCCCTGCAGGAGATGGAGACGGACTCTCCAGGGGTGACCGGCTGGGACAGGGGGGTCTGTGTCATCACAACCTCCCCACTGGATCCTAAAATAATGAGAGATAAGTACAGGATATTTAGAAACATTGTAAGTCATTTTTATGATTTTAAGTTTTGTATATTTTAGGCAAAACCATATTTTGTGATTTGATTCATACGCTAAATATATCCAATTTCCAAAGATACCCAATATTGCAAGGCAAAGTGGCCTCATTCTTTTTCAGCATCTCACTAAAGCACTGCTCTTTGTTCCTTTTAGTTTCTTTGTAATTTTCACAGGCCTAAAAATTAAATTGCCCTTATTGGAGGGCAACCTAACACATGGACAAAATACACTTGGAGAATAAAGCGCCCCCAGAGCCACCATTCCAACCCAGTTCTCCCTTATCACCCCCCCTCCGCTCTTACCTGGGATCCAGAGCATCATCAGCCCCAGGAGCTGAGAAGGGAACCTCATTTTGAGAAGCTGAACTGATGAGTCCTAGTAAGTAAAGACAAGCACAGAGCTGACCTTTATCTCAGAGTTACAAGGGGAGGTCCTCCCCAGGGGCCACTATGCAAATCCCCTGGTGGGTGTAGCAGAGTGGAAAGAGCCAAAGTCAGGGTGCAGGTCCCTCTCCTGTGAGTCAAGTAGCTTAAAATGTCTTCTGTGCTTGGAGGAAAACTCACAGAGACAAATTCCTTATTGCCTGAGTCAGAAGTAGGATCTAACTGAGAAAATCAGGATCTGTGGCCGGACACAGTGCTTATAGCCCTGCCCTTCTGAGAAAGCTCCAGAGACCCTGAAGATATAGACATGAGTGTCTAGAGTCCATTTCTGGCAGGTGAATGGCCATTCTGCTTGGATTCCTCTCAGCTAATGTCCAGGAGGAAACAGGTCCCACTTCCACTCCAGCTGATTGGCAGGAGATCTCCAAATCACAAGATGAACTGGAGATAGTTCTAGAGTCTCTGGTATCTACACTTTCCAGCTTAATGGTTTAGACAATTTTATAATGATTTAATAATGAATTAAACTCACCCTGGGGCCTCGTGAATTATACTCTATGAGAAGAGGAAAGTAAAAAGAACTTGACAGGTAGAAAAGCATCTCTCGTTTACAGGTAGAGAAGTAATAGTCTTGCAGAAGAGAATAGGAAAGAAGACAGAATTTTTTGCTTCAGGCAGTGAGTATGAAATTTGTGGTAACCATTTGTTACAATGTGGTGTGTATCCTGTCATGCTTCTCTCTCTCTCCCCAGAGATACATAGATAGATAGAGAGAGATAGACAGATAGACACACACACACCATATGGTATATGTGAGGCCCTTCATTAAAATAGGGACAGAAACTGATGACTCTTCATGTGTCAGCTTGATGTTATGTCATTTTGAATCATTTGCGAGAATTGTGTCAACTTCCAATTACCTCACAACTAAAGTCACTGTTCTGCAAACAAAATCCTGGAGAAACTAAAAAATAGAGTTTGAAGTTCTATTAGATCTCAGGTAATTTAAATCCAAAGTCATACTGAATTGAAAAATAACTGAATACATACAAACCAGGCATGATTAACAAAAAAGCTCAGTCTGAATATCTTCTAGGAAATGCTCCAAGAGTTAGATTTTGTACCAATATTGGAAGATATATTGCGTAAAAATGGTATTGAAAGCAAACCCTGATTTCGTGTAGGACTTGGGTGTTGATGACAAACTATGAAAGAAGTAGGAGTATAATAGCCCATGTCCCATTGTTTACTAGCTAGCATTTTATTCTCCCTTTTTTGTGTTTTCTTCCTAGATCTATTCTTTTTTTTTTTTAAAGATTTTATTTATTTATTTGAGAGAGAGAATGAGAGAGAGAGAGCACATGAGAGGGGGGAGGGTCAGAGGGAGAAGCAGACTCCCTGCTGAGCAGGGAGCCCGATGTGGGACTCGATCCTGGGACTCCAGGATCATGACCTGAGCCGAAGGCAGTCGCTTAACCAACTGAGCCACCCAGGCGCTCCCTAGATCTATTCTTATAGTGCTAGCCAATGCAATCCTGAGTCTTACTCTTGAAAATGCCAGCCTTCCTAATGAATCCTGCTAGTGAATGAATTCAGACAGTTAAGCCACTGAAAATGAAAAAAATCACAACAAAAATAAAAGGAAAATATAAGACAGTATTATAAATCTTAAGGTGAGTTTGAAAAACTATTCATTACAGATGTTAAATTAAGAATTACATTATCTAATACTGTGTGTCAACTATACTAAAAAAAAAAAGAATCACATTACCCATTATCGTATGTGAAACCACAATGTGTGGATATATGGCTGAAAATTATTCAGCTGAAAGTTTTTTATTTTTTACCAAGTATTCCTAAGAATGCTTGAATTTCAAAAATATTACTATTTCCTACAAAACTTAACATGAAAACTTTAAAAGTCTCCTTTTGTGTTTAGTTACGTATCTCATAATTTCTTGCCCTAAAATAGCTAGAAAATGCAAAATCTTATAAAAATTCTTTCTCATCTAAAAGGCTTTGAAGTTTTCCTCTACTACCTGTAGACTGAAGGAAGAGTATTCCTAATTCTAAACAGGAGTCTTTGTGTCCTTCATGTTTACCAACTATGTTGTACCCTGGACAATAAAATGGACCCTATCAAGCTGGTCACTGCACACCACACAGAAATAAGCATTTATAAGGGGTGTAAGAAGAACCTTCATGAGTTCTAGGTGGGAACAAGACTCTCAGAGTCTCTAATCTTGACTGTTGTCACCTGAATAAGCAAGGACTTACACAGATGGGTTTTACCGCAGTGTTGTCTCTTTGCCAGGGCAGTCCATTTGGAATCCATAAAACTGGAAGCTGGTGTGTGATTTGTGTAATTTGGGACAAGTCTCTTGCTGCTTCAGTTATGCGAGTCCATCATTCTGGGGTCAGAGTGTGTAGGTGGGGAGTGTGGTGTTGTTATACATTCTGTAGAACTTGATCTATAAATTTTATCAAGCCAAACAGCTCCAACTCATAGTGCTTTGGCCAAGTTGAGAGACAACAGACCTGTGTCCTGACTGAGCCCAAATGGAAGTTCTTTCTGAAAAAAGATGAGCTTATTCTATTTTTTTAATTTTTAAAAATTTTTTTATTGTTATGTTAATCACCATACATTACATCATTAGTTTTTGATGTAGTGTTCCATGATTCATTGTTTATGCATAACACCCAGTGCTCCATGCAGAACGTGCCCTCTTTAATACCCATCACCAGGCTAACCCATCCCCCATCCCCCTCCCCTCTAGAACCCTCAGTTTGTTTTACAGAGTCCATCGTCTCTCATGGTTCATCTCCCCCTCCGATTTCCCCCCCTTCATTCTTCCCCTCCTGCTATCTTCTTCTTCTTTTTTTTTTCTTAACATATATTGCATTTTTTGTTTCAGAGGTACAGATCTGAGATTCAACAGTCTTGCGCAATTCACAGCACTTACCAGAGCACATACCCTCCCCAGTGTTTATCACCCAGTCACCCCATCCCTCCCACCCCACCCCCCACTCCAGCAACCCTCAGTTTGTTTCCTGAGATTAAGAATTCCTCATATCAGTGAGATCATATGATACATGTCTTTCTCTGATTGACTTATTTCGCTTAGCATAATACCCTTTAGTTCCATCCACGTCATTGCAAATGGCAAGATTTCGTTTGTGTTTTTTTATGGCTGCATAATATTCCATTGTATATATATACCACATCTTCTTTATCCATTCATCTGTTGATGGACATCTTGGCTCTTTCCATAGTTTGGCTATTGTGGACATTGCTGCTATAAACATTGGGGTGCACATACCCCTTTCGATCACTACATTTGTATCTTTGGGGTAAATACCCAGTAGAGCAATTGCTGGGTCATACGGTAGCTCTATTTTCAACTTTTTGAGGAACCTCCATACTGTTTTGCAGAGTGGCTGCACCAGCTTGCATTCCCACCAACAGTGTAGGAGGGTTCCCCTTTCTCTGCATCCTCGTCAACATCTGTCATTTCCTGACTTGTTAATTTTAGCCATTCTGACTGGTGTGAGAGGTGATATCTCATTGAGGTTTCGATTTGGATTTCCCTGATGCCAAGCGATGTTGAGCACTTTTTCATGTGTCTGTTGGCCATTTGGATGTCTTCTTTGGAAAAATGTCTGTTCATGTCTTCCGCCCATTTCTTGATTGGATTATTTGTTCTTTGGGTGTTGAGTTTGATAAGTTCTTTATAGATTTTGGATACTATGAAAGGTGTTCTTTTTAAATCCTCAAATGCACACTCTGATGATAACTTAGTGGGATGAGTCAGAACCTCCCCTCAAAAACACCTGAGAAGGAGGGAAACCTGCAAATACACATTGGGGCTGAGGAGACCCATGGGATCTCCACTCTGTACATTGTACCTGACTTTTCTTGACCACACTTCTGTATTAAGGATCCCTGGAGATGAGTAAAGTCAAGGAGGACATGAGGCTGCTTTGGTATTTAGGATTAAAAAAAGAGAGAGAGAAGTATAGATGTGAAGAGAGTAGAATTTTTGAACTCTTCCAAGTGTTTGGGTTTCTCTATCCATGGGCACAGCATGACTAACATGCCTGGGACATCACTTACTCCAGTTTCCTGTCTTTATGACTCTAACTCCTACAAATGCACAACTGGCCTGAGATAAGGATTGACAAGGATTCCTAGATGTCTGATGAATCAAGGGCCTGGGAGGAGAAAATTGGAAGGTCACTGATTATGAGATCTGGAAAAAGGACTGTGGATGTACAGAAGGAAGTGGACATTATGTCAGTGGAACTCAGCGTTTTGTCAAACTTGAACAGAGCATCCACCACAGGTAAGACACCAAACAAACAAGCTTATACCTCTGAGCAGATGAGCTGTCCTCAGTCCTTATCTCAAGTTCCATGTTATTTGCTCACTATGTTCATGAGTGATGCAGCCATGGTGACATACATGGAGTCTATGCATATGCCCAATGGCATGAGTCCACCACCACCATCTTCAATAGGGAAGAGCTAATTATTGTCACCTCTGGGTATCTGAGCTGCCACCAGCAGGGACTAATACCACCAACCACTTTTTCCTACTTTTGTACATCTCATCGGTTCCCCCGGAGAGGGTGTGATGCATCACTCCTGGGATTAGTTGTGTTCCAGATACAGTAAGCCTTCCTGACCCAGTGAGGCTCAGCTGCTGTCACCATCCAAGAGTTCACAGAACTTTTGGTTTACCCATGAGAGTATTGGTTGTGACAAGAAATCTATTTTGTCATGAAGATCGTGTAACAATGGACTCATGACTATGGCATCCATTAATCCTACCATATATGACATCACACAAAAGAGTCTGCTTGGGTATGAAATCCTGTGGACTTCAGAGACTCTCCTTCAGATGTGCTTTGTATTTTGATATAGTGACCGTGAGTGCAAGAATGAATAGGTTTGGGGGCACTTTCAGGCTCAGTCAGTAGAGTTTATGACTCTTGATCTCAGAGTTGTAGTTTAAGTCCCACAGTGGGTGTGGACATTACTTAAAAACAAAAGAAATCTGTAAAAAAATAAATAAATAGGATTTGAAACCAACTGCTGAAACTAGGAGCGAGGTCTCTACACAAAAGTGACCAGCTGGGGAAAAACAGTGACCTAATGCAACAGAACCACTTCCCTTACCAAGGGAGCCTGCCCACCTCTGGACTGTTACCTTAGAGACAGAGAAATCTTGTCATACTCAATCAACTGTATTTTGAGATTTCTGTGTAACAGCCAATTAGATTGTCCTCTGACTCTCTGTGGTATCTCCTTTCAGTTCTATGAGATCATTTATTTTTTACTATTTTGTTTTGAGTGCAGCCATTTGGGATACGAGCATCATGTAAGATTCCTCTACCTAGTTCAACACACTGAGGGACTTTGGCTTTTCTCTCCTGACATCAAAGCAGAAATTCCAGATCACAAGGTGTGTCAATCATGTGGGCTGACTATGGCCCTGCTGGCTTTCCACCTCTCATTGCATTTCCTCCCAGTGCTTCCATAATCTCTTTCCATCATGATCATGCATTTATCGATATTCTAAAATAATTAAGTGTTATAAGTTCCATGATTTGTGGGCTCCAGTCTGCTGGATTTCTATATACATTTTTCCAAACACTATCAAAGCTACCGGAATTGACGTATTAGATTTAACTGTACTTGTGTTCATTACCTTAAAATAGGCAATCATCTGTAATACACTTTATTTTGTTATCTACAAACAAGTTTGGGTGTTTTGCGAATTCAATCACTCTTACTTGTATCATATGTGTGATGACATTATGCATGACCAATTTCTAGGTCAAGTGTCACTCTAAAACATTCTTTTGAATGGAATCTAGTCAATATATAAATTTTCTATACATTTTCAAAAGAATATCCTATTCAGGGTCATTTTCAGTTAATGACCACATCCTGTGAAAATAATGCATTTACTTATTGTTCAAAACCTATTTTTACAATAATAAAGCACTAAATTCATCACAACTAAAGCAGTGTTTGGGTTCTATATACTTAACATCCTTACCATTTTGGAGAAAAAGAAAAACCTCATGTATTTAGGATTTTCCTGTGATATACAAAGGTAACTTTTGTCTCTATCATTACTTAGCTGTTTACTTTCAAAACCACTTTTGAAATTTCAGGAACCCCCTTGTCACTCAGGAAAATGTATCTGAGGGAAATCAAAGACATTTTACATTGGAATCTTATAATAACTAAAAATTTGTAAATGTTTCTTTTGATTTATCAGATTTAAAAAAATTTTTTTAAGATTTTATTTATTTATTCATGAGAGATGGAGAGAGAGAGAGAAGCAGAGGGAGAAGCAGCCTCCCCGCTGAGCAGGGAGCCCAATGTGGGACTCGATCCCAGGACCCTGGGATCATGACCTGAGCCGAAGGCAGACACTTAACCATCTGAGCCACCCAGGCGCCCTATCAGATTTAAAATTTTTTACTGATTTTTCTCACCCATACTGTCCCTGAGGACAGTTGTGTAGATCACTCTCTTGAACACGTTAATGGAGAGGATAGTGAAGTAGTAGAGAAGTAGAAAAAGGTAAAGTGAGAAAATACCACTACTACCAATCTTAGCAAATTTGATTCTGTGGAAGATATAGCCCACACTGTTCATTCCAATACGTATTCACTTTTCTACCACAGATCTATGTCACTTGTCTGGTTACCAGAGTGACTACATTTACTTGAGAAACCCAGGCACAGGAGAATTAGGTGGCGGAAGACTCATTTGCTCTTCCTTTCACCTGACATGACAGGAGCCCCTAAATTCCCCTGCTGCTTCTGCCATGCCAGGCCGGGCAGCTGTCGGGGCCTTACCATGTGG